>NW_026462874.1:0-2952 GCF_021730395.1 Mercenaria mercenaria | reverse complement strand
GATCTGATGGACAAACCAGAGTGTATATATAACTTTGATGAGACAGGAGTACAAACTGAGCATGCTCCGCCATACATTGTAACAGCTATGTCCAGAACAGAAGCAATCAACTCAACAAGGTCTTCTATAACTACAATACTTGGCTGTGGGAATGCTCTTGGCACACAAATCCCACCATTCTTTGTATTTAAAGGGCAAAGAATGAGGAAAGAACTCCTTGAGGGATCAACACCGGGCTCTAGTGGCACAGTTACTGATTCCGGTTGGTCAAACTCTGATGTGTTCCTTGAATATCTACAGGAACATTTCATCAAATATGTACAACGTGGAAACAAGGAACAGCCATTGCTACTTATTTTTGATGGACACAGGTAAACAAATATTTAATGTACCTTTTTTAATAATGGTTTGAATAAGTTAATTGGACTTCAAAGTAAATGGTGTACTTGTTGATTGTTAATAAGATTTTGAAATAACTTTTTTTTCATTTTTAATGCATTTTATGTAACAACCATTATTACTTTTTACTGCAGATCACACATCAACATGCCAGTTATTGAATGGGCACAACACAACAACATTTTGCTCTTTGTGTTACCAGCACACACAAGTCATGCACTGCAGCCACTTGATGTTGGCTGTTTTGGCCCGTTGCAAAAGATTTATGAGTGCCATAAATTTCTCAGAGAATGCCCAGAGACAAAAATCACTCGGTATAATGTTGCAGCGCTTGGGTCTTCATCTTATGTCAAGGGCTTGTCTAATTCAAACTTGAGGTCAGCATTTGAGAAGACGGGCATATACCCTTTCAACCCAAGTGCAATCAGCGATGACCAGTTTGCACCATCAAAGCCTTACTCAGATGAATTGAAACTCACTGAAACCCAAGAGAGTACTGCAAATTGCCAACATGGAAATGAAAACACATGTAGGGAATTCTTCAGAGCAGCAGAAGAGTTTGTGGAGAAAAAAAAGGTGACATATAACAGTAAAAAACACAATAAAGGTATAAGTGGTGTTGTAGCTGGAAAGGAAATAACAAATCATAACATTGTAAATGAAATAGCTGAAATTCAAAAGTCAAAGCCTAACAAGCAAAAGCAGAAAATGTCAAAGAGTCTGCGTGCATCTAGTTCAGAACCGAAGAAAAGGATGACAAGTAAAGTACCCTCTGTGTCTGAACATGTTGAAAGAAAGAAAAGAAAACTTGACTCTGCAGCTTCATCACAAAAACCAGGTATAAATTGTTAGCAATAAAATGTAATTTTTAACTTAATTAAAAATAAATACTAATAGAAAAAATATAAATGCTCAATAATTTAACTATTGAAATAGGTTTAAATAAGGGAATACATTTATTTTCAAATATGATAGAAGTAAAATCTTGTTTAATCTTTTGACCAGGTCCATCTGGATGCCAGATTATTCCAGTTAGTGACAGTGAGTCTGATCTTTCAGCTGAAGAGGAGATGTCTGCAGATGACTTGTGCTGTGTATGCAAGCAATTCCAGCCAAAGGAAATGAAAAACTGTGTATCTCTTGTATTTGTCAAGTGGGCTAAATGTGATGTTGAAGACTGTCCACACTGGACCCACTTGAAATTCTGCTGTAACACTTCAGTTATCAGATTGAATGACACCTTTTACTGCCCTTGTCATAACAAGCCTAACACTGAAGAATAAACTCAAAACTGTTTCAAAAGTCATAATGCTTACAGTCATGTAACATTTCAATGACAATATTGAATACCTATGTTGAACCTAACTGTAGTTTATGTTTTGTTATAAGCAATTTCATTGGTGGTTCGAAAACAGGTACTTGTTTATGACGCCATATTGGTTTCACATGGGTTTGGAAAATGCAATTTATTCTGCATGCTGTTATGCAGACTTTTTTTCTTGAGCAGGAATAAATGTGAGAATGAGTACTTTACATGTTTGTTAAACCTTATTATGTTGACAAAATATTTAAATGCAGATAAACCTGGCATATTTCTTAGAGGTCCGAAAACAGGTATTTCCACGGTAGAAATTATATATAGAAGAACAGTAACTCTGTATGGCACGGCCGCGATTGACCTTGACCGTTGACAAGTTGATGTTGTTTTAGTAAAATCATCGGAAAGCAAAGGAATTAACGCATTTGTAAGACAGCAGTTTGTTGTAGGATTATTTAATCTATCTGCAAGATAAAGGAATTAACAGGAAACGGACTAAAGCGGAAGTTTTAAAAGACATTTCTGACATCGTCTAAATTATCTGATGATTTTTCGAAAGGATGGAACTTAAAAGTTTTTCAAAACCAGTTCATAACCTGTATAAATGAGCTTCTGTGTTTTGTGATTCTGTCAAAATACATTTCATTTTTCATTTTATGGCTGGTATTAATCAACTATAATCAAAGCATGAAAACCAGGGAAGATTTCAGAATTCCAGTCTGCACTGTAACTGTAAGTAGCTTTATTATAATATAAAATCTGTGTCAATCAGTACAGTGAGGATGTAAAAGGTAGTCGGCAAGATAAAATCGTTACACTAGATTAATACCGGGTTTAGGGTGTGAGAGTAGTCATGCAAAGGTTAAGATTAATTAAGAAAATGGAGGATATTTGGATGTTTGCAGTGTGATATATAAATATATCATCACCGATAAGGGGACAATTGAAGATTTTCACGAAGGTGGAGCTGGTGTGAAAATATTAGAATTATCGCCCTTATCGTTGATGATACCTTACGATATCTCACTGCAAACAAACACATTTTTCTTTGATTATGTTAATTTGTGAGGATCAACGAATTTTCTGTAAATTACATGCTTATGCTTAAATGTTCAAATAAGTCCAATACTACAGTCGAAATACGTAAACAAATGTTAGATATCTAAAATCATTGGAAACGAAGCAACAGAATTAAATATCATCATGGAATCAATGGAAATATTGGTCTAGGAGCT
>NW_026462873.1:0-75748 GCF_021730395.1 Mercenaria mercenaria | reverse complement strand
TTATTTAAGTAAAGGCAGTGGCTAGTGAACCGTCACCGTGCAGCAACCCGTTGGTCCAGTGCACTTTTCACTGGTGCAGCAGACCCAGGTCCGAGTGCACCATCATTTTAATATATCTAAAACATAGCCTTTATTAAGTTTAATTAAAAGATATTACATAACGTAATTAGCAAGAACATAATTATCCTCGTTCACCCGGGGTTTCGCGACCATAAGAATGAATAATATAACCTTGACTTACTTGTAATTGATGGCTTTATCTCAAGCGCGATCTCGTTCTTGGCAACGTTAGTAGTCCGTCATTTACAAAGATATTTCCGAATGACAGATTGAATTTCTTGATTTTTTTAAAAATTTTCATGAATGACGATCGTGATTCAAAGGTCAAAATATACAAATAAAAAAGAAGGATACATTTTGTAACTGCCTACTTGACACAGGTATTCCTATTTTCTGGTAAGTATTGACCTGCACTCATAATCTCACCAAGTATTTCGGGGGGCCCAGAGTTTACGAAATATTTGATCCTAAAATAACCAATATAATAATACCAATGGCACGGTGGCAAAGTGGTAGCTATCTGACTGCCACCACGTACCACAGTTCAAAATCACCTGACCATTTTTTTTAATTTCAATGTATGTTGTTATTGATGTTACTTACTCTTACAATACTGTGTAACATATTTCACGAAATCTGATTGTTTCGCTTGTAGATCTAGTAATTCATTTCAGAACGCTGTGAGAAATACTTTGGTCCTTATCTAAGAATACTTTTAAATATGTTTTGATTCAACATTTCCCATAACCTTTATAGACCATAATGTTTGATCCGATAAATATGGCAATATTTCTAACCGATAATAGGGGGGGGGGAAATGTCATACGCAGGATTGAACCAAAAATGCATTTAGCAGCTAAACTCTTGTCGACACAGCTATTTGCAATGTGACATATGAAAATTATAAAGAAATATATACCAAATATGTTCGCAATAATTTATATCGCTAATTTAACTTCAAACACCGAGAATCAATTTTACGGAAAATATACGGATATATTCTTGATGTCCGTCATACTTTACGGACAATAACATGCATTAAATGAAACATTACTGTTTGAACTCATCTAACATTCTGTTTCACGTGCTGAGGTATGTATGATACCTGTGCACAGCGCAGGTATTGGTATGATACTTTTGCACGTGCGCAGGTATGGTGTAGGTATTCTTTGTATTACCCCGGCAGAAACTATAGAACAGTTGTGTATTATTTGTTATATTATTGATTACAATAGCTGCATCTCACGAAATCCATGAAGTAAACTGTGAAAGGCAATAAAGATTAAATCAAGACAATGAATGAGGTCTACAAATGGTAGCATTGTTGATTGCTTGTTAAAGGTATTTGAATGATTGGATTGGGCGGTTGTCTTTTGCGTGGCAGCTCTGGTCATGAGATTGAATCTGAAATAATGTTGCCCGAAGAGTGAAGATTGAGCTAGGTAAATCGGTAAATTAAAAGGTAAATCAAGGTTTTATCTTACTACATTCTTTTTAATAATGGTCATACATATTAACTGGTGCAAGATTTATAATTATACTTCAAAGAAAGGCTTTATTTATTAGCTCGACTATTCGAAGAATATCTACTATTCTACCTCACCCTTGGCGTCGGCGTCGGCATCGGTGTCGGCGTCGGCGTCACACCTTGGTTTAAGTTTTTGCATGCAAGTACAATACACCATCAATTAAAGGCGATACTTGTGAAACTTATGTTTTCTTGTTTTCTAGGTCAATAACCAACCTCTCTGGTCAAGTCCCATAACTCCCGACATTATTGTGAGCATATTATGCCCCCTTTTGGACCTCTGAAAATTTTGGTTAAAGTTTTACATGCAAGTTCCTATCTCCAAAACTAATGTCAACATTGATAGGAAACTTCTCATGTGTCCTTCAGGTTTAAAAACTAGTTATAGCTAGCAGTCTCACCCCATAACTCTGACTTCATTTTGGCCAATTATGCCCCCTTTTGGACTTAAAAATTCTGTTAAGTTTTGCGTGCAAGTACATACAGCTTAATTCTAAAAGGCATAGAATTTAAAACTTATTTTTTCTTTCTAGATCAATTACCAACCTCACTGGGTCAAGACCCATAACATCCGACATGTATTTTGAGCAAATTATGCCTCCCTTTTAGACTTAGAAAATTTTGGTTAAAGTTTTTACATGCATAGTTACTATCGCCAAAACTAATGCAATATTGATTTGAAACTTCATTTGTGTCTTCGGGGTTATAAATCTAGTTATACAGCAAAGTCCCATAACTCTGACCTTCATTTGAGGCCAAATATGCCCCCTATTGGACTTAGAAAATCTGTTAAAGTTAGCGTCCAAGGACATACAGCTATTTTCTAAGATGCCATAGAGATTTGAAACATATTTGGAGACAGGGGGTTAGATCAATAACCAACCTCACTGGTCAAGTCCCATAACTCTGACATGTTTTTTTGATCAATTATGCCCCCTTTTAGACTTAGAAAATATTTGTAGTTTTACATGCAAGTTTATTATCTCCAAACTAATGCGATATTGATTTTGAAACTTCACATGTGGTCTTCGGGGTTATAAAACTAGTTGATAGCAGCAAGTCCCCCATACTCTGACCTTCATTTGGCCAAAATTTATGTCCCCTTTTGACTAGGGAGCAATCTGGTTAAAATTTTGCGTGCAATACATACAGCAATTACTAAAAGGCATCTAGATTTGAAACTTATTTTTTCTTTTCTTACATCAATTACTAACCTCACTGGATCAGTCCCTAACTCTGGCATGTAATTTTGGGCAAATTATGCCCCTTTGGACTGAGAAAATTCGTTATAAAACTAGTGATAGCAGCAATCCCCATAACTGATATGCCATTTGTCAAATTATTCCCCCTTTGAACTTATAACTCTTTGATATTTAACCTTTTGAGTAATATTTTCCTGCTTTCCTGGACAATATTTCGAATAGTCGAGCTGGGCTGTCTTACGGACAGCTCTTGTATATAACAAAATGAACGGTGCGCTAGACCTCAGGTCTCTGCACCGTGACCTGGTGCACTAGTACCTCGGGTCGGCTGCACCGGTGACGGTTTCACTAGCCACTGCCTTTACTAAAAAGCGACATGCGCAGTTTTTGTTTCAACATGCTACACCTTTAAAAATGTAAGTTCACCTTTAAAATTCTTGATTAATATAGTGAATACAGAACTGGCAGAACTGTTTAATTCTGATATTAATTTTGTATTATAATATATCGGATGTGTGGTGCTTGATTCCAATTAGTTGGTAAGTGCCTCAACAAGTATAATATACTTACTTACATTTGACATTCGGATGCGGTGACTTTGTGTTTACATTTAAATTTTGGAATATTTTGAATGGCACTTTTCCTGCGTGCCAGTTCATTCATTCATATTACGGCTTGATTCAAGATTCATGAATACCGGTGAGGTCCCTGTCTATAAGGGCCATGCCAACCTAACAAAACATTCATTAATATGACGTTGACGGATGATAAATTCGACCACTTTGTCAGGGCAAAATTTTTATCCGAATTATTATATTGAAACTTTCCTCAAAAAGCTGCAACAGGCATCCTGATCAAGTAATGAAAAGTGCGACCCTATTCAGGCCTTCATGTTCGGCCAGTGAGCATGCGCAAAAACAACCCTATTCCACAGAATTTTGGATAAATATTTGGGTTTATACAAATAAATTGTATGTCATTTATTCGTACAAGAATATTTACCAATTTTGTTTTTGTTTGGCACCATTGTGTTGTTAATGACCTATTAGTGTGTTCAATTTTTAATAACTGATTGCAATTGAATATTTCCAAGGGTCGATTTATCACCTGTCCGGTTTATCATCAGTACCAGTACAATAAAATAATCTAAAACTGACTAATTAACAAATGTAATTTTCAGTTGTACTGTAGATTCATATATCAGCATACCATAAGTAAATGAATTAATTTCAGTCCAATATTATTTCAACCAGTTTCAAACCGTTCAATCTGTAAATTTATATAATAATGCACTACTATAATAACATAAATTAAATATGTATAGATTATCGATATGTGTAGAAATTTATGGAAAAATACTAAAAAAATGTTATATTTACTTAAATTAAATATGTATAGATTATCGATAGTGTAGACAAGCTAATTGATACTGTCTTATAGTCATATGGTAAGGCTGTCCTCTGGAGAGGCAGCCATACTGAAATTGAAAAAAAAATTATTCGGAACCATCTTTGGTCAATTTTGTTCTCAATGAAACACTAGTTTGCTTTATATATATGCAATCGTATCAACTATATATAATTATGTAATGCCTCCTGAAAAAAAATTACATATTAGGTGTTTGTGCACGTCGTTACTGCCCATCCATCATCCATCATTTGTGTCCCCCAAAGGGAAGCATAACTTCACCAGGTCGGAGCTTTCCCCTGGATTGAGAGACATTCTTCTCGATCTTAACAATTGTCTCTCGTTCGAAAGACTCAAATAAGCTTAAGCAATGAAAATCATGAAAGGGTAATAAAACTCTTTTTAGAATGCACAAATTTATTTCCAATATAAAAAATATCTTTCTTTACAAGATTTTTTCAAATCCAAAAATTATTTTGGGAATTTTGTTTAAGCATTATACCGGTAATGCTTAACAGCTAAAACAAGATCAGATAGGGAAAGTAGAATGAGCTGATGTTTATGTCTTGCAATCTACCTTTACAATAAATAGTAAATATAAATAATGAGTGGCAATTGTTTAGAGCTGTTCCCAGCTTTCTTAGCATGTATAACACTATTCAGGTACGGCTCACCGTTTTAAAGATAATTATGCATAAAGTAAGCTAAAGGGCCATTTTTTGTTTGTTACCTGTGCCCTTTTTAAACAAGCCAAACACTGAACATGTGTGGTAAAGAAGTATTGAAAGAAACCAGTTTAAGGTAACCAATGTAATAATTATACATATCGGGTAACATTTTTGTTGATGCCATCCATTATCATATTAATATTTTCATGTAGCATCTTTTCGGGAAATGTTGTCATTGTTATGCTTTTTCCAGGTATTACATTTGTGGAGTTTGTGAAGATGTAAAACAATATCTTGACAAACATGTTTAAATACATATTTATGACACAGTGATTATGTTATCCTTACTATAGATACAAACAATTACTTGCCAAAACTCTAGATAAGCTTCAGGAACTAATACTAAAAGTACACCGTTTGTAGGTCCATAGATAGCAAATTTTAAGCATGTATTTCTATAAACCAGGTACGAGCTATTGGTATGTTTTCTACCGTTTTCTGTTTCAGATTCTGGCAATGAATGAAAATATAAGAGCTTTGAAACCTTAGCTTTCTGCATTTTTTTAATGGCGCCGTTCAAATTGTTTCATAATTCGTATGTCCCATAGATAATATTATTCAGAGTCCCCCCCCCCCGAGTAATTTTGTACATAAGAAGTTAGAAATGATTGTTCTCATATATGTTCTGTGTTTCAACTAAATATATCATATTTAATCAGTCTTAGACAATAATTCTGCTATAGTATTTAAATAAATCCGCATTAATGCATCACTTGCTTCTTATTGTTATATATATTTCAAATACTTAAAGAAAATGACATCAAGTTTTTTTTAAAAAAAGGACTTGTTTTTATGTAATAAACACCTTTTCACAATAAAATACATTAAAATTCTTGAACATGTATTGCAAAAGAAATCTCTTGCATTCTTTTTGTTTCAGGGTTTTAGTTATCTACGACACTACAATCTTTAGGCTTAAGCGTACATAAGTTCAAGATAAAGCATTTTTCATGTTATTTGAAGATATGGGTGCTAAAGATATACCTGCTTTTTATATGACACGTGTAGGTTGGCAGCCCTTTATAACAAGCTGTTGCCACTTTGTCCATGAATCACACAACATCAAAGTTGAATATAATAAAATAATGAAATAGCATACAGAAATATGTTGTTAAAACATTCCAATTAAATTAGCCACTAGTCACTTTTAAAAGAAGACATATTGTATAATTATTTGTATTTAATGCCTATGTGCCCTATGGTCAAAACTTGATCATTTCATTTTGACAACGTACTCAGATGAGCGATACAGCCATCATGGCCCTCTTGTTTAGCTGACTTGCAGTTGTGTGTTTAGACTGAAAAATATTTCTCTGCATTAAACATAACTCTTACATTTTCTTTGATTTTAGTCATGCATATATATGCACTGACAATATGGGGGCAATATTATTTTAATTACTGAACATACAAAGGACGGGGGGGCCTCCATTGAATCATACCAAAGATGTAAAAAATTGGTACTAGCAGGCTTCCTCCTTGCGCTCAGCTTAGGGATAGTGCTAGGAGACTGGTCAGCTGGTGTCAGTATAATGTGACTGGTGGGGTAACCATGCCACGTGTCTATGCGTGATATTCCATTCGAGGTGCACTATAAAGTTGGCATTGCGCCTCACGCTACAAGTAAACACCGTCGTTTATTTGACTGAAAAATTGTTGAAAAAGAAGTTAAAACCCGAACACACACACACCATTGAAATCGCCAACATATTTATTTTTTTGATATCTTTAATATATGCTATATTAAAGAAGGCTTTAAACTTAATTACTGAAAACTATATGTTTACGAAACACGACAATTTGCTGTTTTTTACACTTTTTACGATGAAAATTGGAAAGTGTTTGTAAGCTCTGGATATAATATCATAAAAAACAATTTTTTTTTTTTGAAGTCATAAATTCACTAATTCCCGCTATAGCTAGATTGTACATACGAACGAGAAATTTCTTAATTGTTGCGGCGGTCCGGGATTTGATTCCCCGACAAGAGTATCGTTTTTCTTTGATTTGAAGGAAATCGGACATTTTCCTATTCAGAATTGCATATCCGAATTAAGGAAAAAGTGACCATAGTGATAGACTTCTGAAATTGCATAATAACGATAGTTGAAGACCATTTTCTTGATAAATGCGAGCTTCAATTTACAAGTTTTTATGAACATAAAAAGAAGACTTTGTAGACATTTCTCATTCTCTTTTCCTATTATAATAGTGAACATAACATCTTTTTTACGTTTCAAAGATCTTTCCCCCAGTGATGCAACAAAATAGTTCACCTCCTTTGTAAATAGTTATTATATATGTAGCTGCAAAAAAATGTACGGGGGGGTGCACAGGGGGAAAGTGTTTAAAATTGAAAAAACTACGTACCGGTGGTCAGCAAAAAAATTTTTTACATAAATATTTGTCACTTATTGCAGTGTTTTCCTAAACCTTACATATCTACAGCTTTAATTCATTTTTGTAAATATTTCAAGCACAGAAAACACTAACCTTAAATAAATAGCGGACATAAAAGTCAAGCAAACAGCAGACAGATCGTTATAAGTATATCTTACGAATTTTTTATCAATCAGATCTGTTACCGCTTGACAGTCCTAAGTTCCCGTCCAATTGAGTGTCGATCAGGGTCGAGACAACTGTGTCTGTCGTAAGTCAAGAACCAAGGCAAGTGCTTAGACATGTTATTTAGACATATGATGTTCTTCAACGTAAACATGACAAAGAAAATACAGACGAACTTCTATGGGAATAGTGCCACTGGTGCAAATTTTTTACATTTGTAGGACACAATTGAAGACAGAGCCTTAGTATGCATGGAGAGAATCCATTTGCTTTTATGCGATCCAGCTCCTATACCCGAACAGAACTACACCAGACACCAGCTCACTGACCCAGTGCTTTCAAACTACACTGACACTATAGAACTAATACTGACCCCCAGAACTAACACTGACACCCCCAGAATTAACATCAGTCGCTCACACGTCTGAAACTTATTTCGAAGCCAACCGAAATAACTAGTAAGGACCTCAAAGAACTACACATACACCCCAAGGAAAAAAAAAAAATGTTAAAATCTATATACATGTTGATACAGCTAGTGACGTCTGCACCACTGAATCAAATATAAAATGCTAAAAGTAAGGCATCCCTGAACCCGACAGTGAAGAGGCATCTCCTGCACCCCTCCGTTTCAACTGAAAAGCCAACTACGCTAGTTTTGGCCAGCTACACCACTGCATGTACTCAATAATAATCCTCCACATAATCCAGTCAGTTTGTACAGTGTATAAATAACAGTATAGCCATAGAGGATAGAAAACAAACAATATGCTTGATCAATGCACAGTTATCATGGGCAATCTGGTGGAAATAACTAAGTACAGTTAGGGACCAAATGTTTTTTGTTCCACTTTTATTTTTTCCGTTCCGTTTATTTCAAAAATGTCCGTACACTGATAAACTGCATGGTATAAGTTTTTTATTGTGTTAAAATATTTCCATAGTAGACATACCTTAATGCCAATGCTTATTTCAAATAAAAATACACATTTTTATTTTTTCAAATATGAACCTAGTTACAAACTGTTCGAATTTCAAGAAAACGAATAAGAATTAAAACTATTTTTTGTGAACAGTTTGGATAGGAATATAAAACTTACTTACCAGTAATTTGAAGCTATTATATTAAACTATCAGCTATTGAAGTCAAGAAATAGCATTGAACTTAGGGCAAAATCCCTAGCATAATGTCCGATGTCCTTTTTATAATATTTTAGAAGGAAGTGGCTATTCTTACTGTCCTGTAGGAATAGCCTCGCAGGCTATTCTTACGGCTGTCCCCTAAGAATAGTGAAAAGCCTCCCGAATGGCTATTCCTACGGATTTTCTCCATCCGTTATTTATCGTGAGTGTAAAATACTTATTTAACAGAAATTTGTCCGAAAACGTCTGACAGATTATTGTTGTACAGATGTATCTTTGTAAAACTTACGTTATAATATGAAACACTAAAGAATGTTTTTAAAAGTGTTTCAGCTAAACCAGTTAGAGAATTATTGAGCTATGTTTTCGTGTATATACATGCAAATTTCACAACATTACAAATCTTCTTACCATTATAAACAGTTTTATGCCCTTCAGGAAGGTCTAATACCTGGAGTAGACACTCCGATAAAGCAATACCATTTATTGTGTTATTCTGTCGTCCATACCTGTAAATATAGAACCAGTCATAGCAATCGATATCTTGTTTTCGCCACTATCGATTACGTGTAATTAGCATATTACCTCAATGTTAATCATGGAGCTATAATCACTTTTTGTTTCAAAGGTTTACCAGTCACATGTTTAAGCAGCGATAATTAGGATGATCAAGTATTTTGATCTAAAGGGATTCAGAAAGAAAATCAGCATGCGACTGCTTGTGGTGATTACGCTTAATATTATGAATTAACTTGACTCACTCCCTGAAGAAATATTTTAACCACGTAACTCAAATCTTAATCAAAGGATCCAATTTTGTTTGATTTGAGAACTAAAATGGAAAAAAAAATGGAAAGCCGATCCTTTCTTAATCTTGTAGAGCCATAATTAGAATTATGGTTTATAATGTCAAGATTTCTACATACAGAAACAAACATTCTTTCATTGCCGCAGAGTATGTTTCAACGAATTTGTTTGTTTAAACTCCAAAAATTAGTTTTATTAATTTAATCTTAAAACTGATGTGTGAAAAATAACATGTTTTTTAAATTAAAATAATACATGAAATTAAAAAAAAAGGCGGACGACAAAGTTACATTTAGTATTCCGAACTTTTAGATAAAACTGCAGAAAACATCTAGGTTAACACGCATAAATGGTGAAGAACAAAGCGAATAATCATAAACAGTATTTTCAGGCAACAGTTTACAGTTTCGACTGCTATTTTCATTAATTTTATTGTTCTAATACTCTGAATCAACAAGGCAAATATCCGGTAAAGACGACTCTTTCCTCTCTGGTAAGACAATCCTAGATTTAGCCATTTTTTCACAAGGCGAAAATAACATTCATGTAGAATATTTTCCATTTAGAAAACATGCAGGCAATAATTCATGCAGAACTTTTGTTGGGATGAGAGCGATTATTATTCAACGAGGAGGGAAAATAGAGAGAATGATAACAAAAGTTCTGCCATGAAATTGATTGCCTGCATTTGTTTTTAAATGGAAAATATCTCATAATGTTACTTTCGCCTTGTGAAAATGGTTAAATCTAGATTGTCTTACCCATAGAGAAAGATGTCGTCTTTTACCTGATATTTGCCTTGTTGATTCAGAGTATTTAGACCAAAATAAAATTTATGAAAATAGCATGTCGAAACGTAAACTGTTGCCTGAAATTAACTTGTTTATGATATTGCTTTGTTCTTACCACCATTAATGCTGTTAAACCTTAGATGAATTTTCTGTCAGTTTTATCTAAAAGTTCGGAATACTGAATGAACTTTGTCGTCAGCCTTTTTTTATTTCATTGTTTATTTAAGTTAAAAAAACATTGTATTTTTCACAACATCAGTTTAAGGATTAAATTAATTAAACTAATTTTTGGATTTAAAACACAATTTCGTGTTGACAACATTCTCTGCGTTCCCAAGAAGAATGTTTTTGTATCTGTATGTAGAAATCTGACATATAAACTATAATTCTAATTATGGCTTCTACAAGATTAAGAAATGTGTCCGGCTTTTTCCATTTTTTTTTTTTTTCCATTTTATTATTCTAATCAAACAAAAATCGTCCTTTGATTAAATAAAATATTAAAAATTTGAAGTTACTGGTAAAAATTTCTCAGGGAAGTGAGCCAAGTTAATTCATAATAATTAAGGAAGCCGTATCACCACAAGCATCGCATGCTGATTTTCCTTCAGAAAATAACCCTTAGATCAATCTCTGATTCATCTAATATCGCTGCTTAACATGTGACTGGTAAACCCATTTGAACAAAAAGTGTTATACTCCATGTATTAACATGAGGGAATATGCTAAGTACACGCTAATCGATAGTGGCGAAAACAAGATATCGATGCCTCATGACTGGTCTATATTTACAGGTATGGACGACAGCATTATCACAGATAAATGTATTGCTTTATACGGAGTTCTCTCCCCGGAATAGACCCTTCCTGAGGGCAATAACAGTTTTATAATGTAAGAGATTTGTACTGTTGTGAAAAATTTGCATGTCTATACACCGAAACATAATCAAAATTATCTAACTGGTTTAGCTTGAAAACACTTTTTAAAACATTCTTTAGTTTTCAATACTATAACGTTTGTATTTACAAAAGATATATCGTACAACCCAATATCTGTCAGACGTTTTTCGGAACAAATTTCAGTTAAATTAAGTATTTTACACTCACGATCAATAAGGAGAGCCTAGGAATAGCCATCGGAGGGGCTTTTCACTATACTTACGGGACAGCCGTAAGAAGAGCCTGCGAGGCTATCCTACAGGACAGTAAGAATAGCCTTCCTACTAAAATATTCTATAAAGGACATCAGACATTATGCTAGGGATTTTGCCCAAGTTTCAATGCGATTTCTTGACTTCATAGCTGATAGTTTAATATAATAAGCTTCAAATACTGGTAAGTTAAGTTATATTCCTATCAAAACTGTCACAAAAAATAGTTTTAATTCATATTCGTTTTCTTGAAATTTCGAACAGTTTGTAACAAAAGGTTCATATTTTTTTGAAAAATTTAAAATGGTATTTTTAGTTGAAATAAGCATTGGCATTAAGGTAGTCTACTATGAAAATTTTAACACAAATAAAAAAACTTATGCCATGCAGATTACCATGTTACTGACATTTTTGAAAATAAACGAACGGAAAAAATAAAAGTGGAACAAAACCATTTGTCCCTAACTGTACTTCTGTTATTTCCACCAGAGTGCCCCATGATAACTGATGCATTGATCAGAGCCTATTGTTGTTTTCTATACATCTATTGCTATACTGTATTTATACACATTACAAACTGACTGCATATGTGGAGGATTATTATGAGTAACATGCAGTGGTGTAGCTGGCCCATACACTAGCGTAGTTGGCCATTTTCAGTTGAAACGAGGGTGCAGGAGACTGCCTATTCCTCTTTGGGTTCCGGATGCCCTTACTTTTAGCAGTTTAATTTGATTCAGTGGTGCAAACTTCACTAGCTAGTATCAACATTTATATAGATATGTGCTGGGGGGGCTGTGTTATTCTTTGAGGTCCTTACTATATTTCGGTTGGCTTCGAAATAATTTCAGACTGTGAGCGAACTGATGTTAATCGGGGTGTCAGGTAAGTTCTGGGGGGTCAGTATTAGGTCTATAGGTGCAGTGGTAAAGTTCTGAAAGCAACTGGGTCGTGAGATGGTGTCTGGTGTAGTTCTGTTAGGGTAAGGAACGCTGAATCGAATAAAAGCAAATTTGCACTTAAAATGCATTCATGCTCTCGCTTCAATTGTGTCCTCCAAAATGTAAAAAATTTGCAACCAAAGTGGGCACAATCCCATAGAAGTTCGCTGTATTTCTTTGTCCATGTTTACGGTTAAGACACATATGTAATATCATGTCAAGCCACTTGCTTGGTTCTTGACTTAACGACAGACACAGTTTCTCGACCCTGATGACACTCAATGGACGGAATAGACCTTCAAGCGGTAACAGATCTGATTGAAAATTCCGTAAGATATACTTCTAACGATCTTCTGCTGTTTAGCTTGACTTTCTATGTCCTCTATTTATTTAGTTTAGTGTTTTTTCTTGTGCTTGAAATATTTACAAAATGAAAAGCTGTAATATGTAAGGTTTAGAAACAAATGCAATAATGCCAAATATTTAATGTAAAAATTTATTTTGCTGACAGACACCCCTGTACGTAGTTTTTTTTCATTTTAAACACCTTTCCCCCCTGTGATCAAGTACCATTTTTTGCAGCATACATATATAATAACTATTTACAAAGGCATGTGAACTATTTTGTTGCATCACTGGGGAAAGATCTTTGAAACAGTAAAATGATTTAGTTCATATTTTAATAGAAAAGATATGAGAAAAGTCCTACAAAGTCTTCATTTTTTGTTCATAAACTTGTAAATTGAAGTCGCATTTATCAAAGCAATGGTCTTTCAACTATCCGTAATATGCAATTTCAGAAGTCTATCCCTATGTCACTTTTTCCTATCGGATAGGCAATCTTAATAGGAAAATGTCCCGAGTTCCTTCCAAATCAAGAAAAAAAGATACTCTTGTCGGGAATCAAATCCCGGACCGCCGCAACAATTAAGACATTTCTCCTCGTGCGTTGTAACCTATATAGCTATACGGAATTAGTGAATTAATGACTTCAAAATATGATATTCATAATCCAGAGCATTACGAACACTTACAATTTTCTCGTAAAAAGTTGTAAAAACAAGCAAATTGTCGTGTTTCTGTAACAATATAGTTTGTCAGTAATTAAGTTTAAAGCCTTCTAAATATTAAGCATTTATTACAAGATATCAAAAAAAATAAATATGTTGTCGATTCAACTGGTGTGTGTGTGTTCGGGTTTAACTTCTTTTTCAACAATTTTTCAATCATATAAACGACGGTGTCTACTTGTAGCAGTGAGCGCAATGCCCAACTTTATAGTGCTGCCTCAATGGGAATATCACGCCATAGACACCGTGGCATGTACCCACCCATTCTTGGGGGGGGACATTATACTGACACAACCAGGCTGACCAGTCTAGCACTATCCCTTATTGCTGAGCGCCAAGCGAGGAAGCTGCTAGTACCATTTTTACATCTTTGTATGATTCACTGGAGGCCAGTCCCTTTATATGTCAGTAATTAAAATTTCTTGAAATATTGTCAGTGCATATATATGCTGATTAAAAAATCAAATAATAAAACTGTATGAGTTTTATGTTTTAATGCAAGAGAAATATTTTCAGTCAACACACAAACTGCAAAATCAGCTAAACAAGAGGGCCATGATGCCCTGTATCGCTCATCTGAGTACCGTTGCTCAAAATGATATGATCAATTTTTTACAAGAGCACAATAGGCATTTAAATACAAATAATTATACAATATGTCTTCTTTTAAAATGAACTTGTGCACATTGAATTGGAATGTTTTAAACAACATATTTCTCTGTATCTAGTTCATTTATTTTATTATATACAACTGATGATGTGTGATTCATGACAAAGTTGGCAAAAGCTTGTTATAAAGGCTGCCAACCTACACAGTGTCAATAAAAAAAAGCAGGTATTTCTTTTAGCACCCATAATCTCTAATAACATGAAAAAAATCTTATCTTGAACATTATGTAAGCTGAAGCCTAAGATGTAGTGGTCCGAAGAATCACTAAAAACCCGGGATACAAAAAATGAACGGCAAGAGATTTCTTTGCCATAACATGTTCAAGAAGAATTTAATGTATTTTATTGAAAAGGTGTTTTATACATTAATAAACAAGTCCTTTTAAAAAACCTTGATGTCATTTTTTTTAAGTTTTTGAATATATATTAACTTACTAAGAAGCAAATGATGCATTAATGCTGATTTATTTAAATTACTAACAGAATATATGTCTAGATGATAAATATGATAATTTAGTTGAAACAACAGAACATATATGAGAACAACATTTTCCTAACTCTTATTTACAAAATTACTCGACTCTGAAAATATTATCTATGGACACTACGATCTACTGACAAATATTGAACCGGTCCCGCCATTAAAAAAGCAGAAAGCTAAGTTTCAATGCTCTATACTATTTTCATTCATTGCCAGAATCTGAAACAGAAAAACGGTTGAAACATACCAATAGCCGTACATGTTCATAGAAAGACATGCTTAAAATTGCTATCTAAGGACACTACCAAACCGTTGTACTTTGATTATTCGATCCTGAAGCTTATCTAGAGTTTTGGCTATTAATTGTTTTGTATCTAATGTAAGGATACATAATCAACTTGTGTCATAATAATGAATATAAACATATTTGTCAAAGATATTGCTTTTAACATCTTCACAAACTCCACAAATGTAATACCTTGAAAAAGCATAACAATGAAAAACAATTTCCCGAAAGATGCTACCCATGAAAATATTAAATATGATAATGAATGGCATCAACAAAATGTTTACCCCGATATGTATAATTATACATTGGTTACCTAAAATTGGTTCTTTTTCACATACTTCTTTACCACACCAGTCAGTTTTTTGTCTTGTTTAAAAATGACACAGCGTAACATAAAAAAAAGGGCCCTTTTAGCCTTACTTTATGGGCATAATATCTTTAAAACGGTGAGCTCCTAAAACCTGATAGTGTTATACATGCTAAGCAAGCTGTGGAACAAGCTCAAACAATGCCACTTCATTATATAATAGTAACCTATTATTGTAAAGAGATGCAAGCACATAACATCAGCTACATTCTACTTTCCCTATCTGAATCTTGGTTTTTAGCTGTTAAGCATTAACCGTATAATCCATAAACAAAATTCCAAAATAATTTTGATTTTGAAAATCTGATATAAGAAAGATAATTTTCTATATTTGGAAATAAGTTGTGCATTCTAAAAGAAGTATTTAATACCCTTTCAATGATTTTCCATTGCTTAAGCTTATTTGAGTCTTTCGAACGGATAGACAATGTTAATATCGAGAGAAGTCACTCAATCCAGGGATATCTGCCGCCTGATGAATTTATGCCTCTGGACACAAATGATGGATGATGGATGGGCAGACGACGTGCACAAACACCATAAATATGTAATTTTTTCAAGGAGCTTTACATAATTATATATAGAGATACGACTCTGCAAAATATATTAAGCAAACTAGTGTTTCCCATTGAGAACAAAATTGAACAAAGAGGTTCCGAATAATTTTTTTTTTCAAACATTTACAGTATGGCTTCCTCTACAGAGACAACAGCCCTTACTCATACTGGACTATAACGACAGTATCAATTAGCTTGTCTACACATACGATAATCTATACATATTTTAAATTTTAAGTAAAATATACATTTTTTAGGATTTGTCCATAATTTCTACTCATAAACGAGTAATCAATACATATTTATTTATGTTATATAGTAGAGCTTTATTATATAATTTACAATTGAACGTTTGAAAAACTGTGAAATAATACTGGACTGAAATTAATTCATTTACTTATGGAATGCTGCATAAATGAATCTTAACAGTACAACTGAAAATTAACAATTGGCTTAATTAGTCTTTTTTATATATTTTTTTGTACTGGTACACGAGATAAACCCGGACAGGTGATAAATTTCGACCACCTTGGAAATATCAATGCAATCATTTATTTATAAAATTGAACACACCTAATAGTTTTCCACTTAACAACACCAACTGGGCAAACAAAAACAAAAATTGGTAAATATTCTGTATGCGAAAAAATGACATACATTTATTTGTAGTAAAAAATAGTTATCCAAAATTACTGGGAATAGGGTGGTTTTTTGCGCATGCTCACTGCCGAAAATTAAGGGGCCTGACATAGGGTCGCAACTTTTCATTACTTGATCAGGAATGCCTGTTTGCAGCTTTTTGAGAAAGTTTTCAATATAATAATACGAAGAAATTTTGCAAAGACAAGTGGTCGAATTTTATCGTCAGTCAACGTTCATAATAGAAATGTAATTTTGTTTAGGTTGGCATGGCCCTATAGACCAGACCCACACCCTGTATTCATGAACTTGCAACATCAAGCCCGTAATAATGAAATGAATGAACTGGCCACGCAGAAAAGGCGATTCAAATATCCAAATTTAAAATGTAAACACAAAGTCACCGATCCGAATGTTTCAAATGAATAAGTATAATTATACTTTTTGTTGAGCACTACCACACTAATGCATCAAGCACCACGCACAATCCGATAATATTATAATAACAAAATAATTCCAGATAACAGTCTGCCAGTTTCGTATTCACTATATATTCAAGAATTTTAAAGGTGAACTTACATTTTTAAAGGTGTAGCCCTTTGAAACAAAACTGCATGTCCCCTTTTTAGTAAAGGCAGTGGCCTAGTGAAACGTCACCGTGCAGGCAAGACCCGAGGTCTAGGTTTTTTTGGGGTGTGGGTCAGCCGTCACGGTGCAGTAGACCTGAGGTCTAGCGCACCGTCATTTTTGTTATATACAAGAGCTGTCCGTAAGACAGCCAAGCTCGACTATTCGAAATATTGTCCCAGAAGCAGGAAAATATTACCCCAAAAGGTTAAATATCAAAAGAGTTCTAAGTTCAAAAGGGGGAATAATTTGACCAAAATGCATATCAGTTATGGGACTTGCTGCTATCAACTAGTTTTATAACCAGAATTTTCTAAGTCCAAAAGGGGGCATAATTTGCCCAAAATACATGCCAGAGTTATGGGACTTGATCCAGTGAGGTTAGTAATTGATCTAGAAAAAGAAAAAATAAGTTTCAAATCTATATGCCTTTTAGTAATAGCTGTATGTACTTGCACGCAAAATTTTAACCAGAATTTGCTAAGTCCAAAAGGGGACATAATTTGGCCAAAATGAAGGTCAGAGTTATGGGACTTGCTGCTATCAACTAGTTTTATAACCCCGAAGACACATGTGAAGTTTCAAAATCAATATCTGCATTAGTTTTGGAGATAATAACTTGCATGTAAAACTAACCAAAATTTTCTAAGTCTAAAAGGGGGCATAATTTGCTCAAAAAACATGTCAGAGTTATGGGACTTGACCCAGTGAGGTTGGTAATTGATCTATAAAAAGAAAAAATAAGTTTCAAATCTATATGCATCTTAGAAATAGCTGTATGTACTTGCACGCAAAACTTTAACCAGAATTTTCTAAGTCCAAAAGGGGGCATAATTTGGCCAAAATGAAGGTCAGAGTTATGGGACTTGCTGCTATCAACTAGATTTATAACCCCGAAGACACACAATGAAGTTTCAAATCAATATCTGCATTAGTTTTGGAGATAGTAACTTGCATGTAAAACTTTAACCAAAATTTTCTAAGTCTAAAAGGGGGCATAATTTGCTCAAAATACATGTCAGAGTTATGGGTCTTGACCCAGTGAGGTTGGTAATTGATCTAGAAAAAGAAAAAATAAGTTTTAAATCTATATGCCTTTTAGAAATAGCTGTATGTACTTGCACGCAAAACTTTAACCAGAATTTTCTAAGTCCAAAAGGGGGCATAATTTGGCCAAAATGAAAGTCAGAGTTATGGGACTTGCTGCTATCAACTAGTTTTATAACCCTGAAGACACATGTGAAGTTTCAAATCAATGTCTGCATTAGTTTTGGAGATAGTAACTTGCATGTAAAACTTTAACCAAAATTTTCAGAGTCCAAAAGGGGGCATAATTTGCTCAAAATACATGTCAGAGTTATGGGACTTGACCCAGAGAGGTTGGTAATTGACCTAGAAAAAGAAAAAATAAGTTTCAAAGCTATATGCCTTTAATTGATGGCTGTATGTACTTGCATGCAAAAACTTAACCAAGGTGTGACGCCGACGCCGACACCGATGCCGACGCCGACGCCAGGGTGAGTAGAATAGCTAGACTATTCTTCGAATAGTCGAGCTAATAAAATAAAGCCTTTCTTTGAAGTATAATTATAACATCTTGTCACCAGTAATATGTATGACCATTATTAAAAGAATGAAGTAAGATAAACCTTGATTTACCTTTTAATTTACCGATTTACCTAGCTCAATCTTCACTCTTCGGCAACATTATTTCAGATTCAATCTCATGACCAGAGCTGCCACCGCAAAAGACAAACACGCCCAATCCAATCATTAAATAACTTTAACAAGCAATCCAACAATGCCTACATTTGTAGACCTTCATTCATTGTCTTGATTTAATCTTTATTGCCTTTCACAGTTTTAATCATGGATTTCGTGAGATGCAGCTATTGTAATCAATAATATAACAAATATTACACAACTGTTCTATTGTTCTCTGCGGGTTAATAACCAAAATGAATACCTACATACCATACCTGCGCACGTGCAAAAGTATCATACCATACCTGCGCTCGTGCACAGGTATCATACCATACCTCAGCACGTGAAAAGAATGTTAGATGAGTTCAAACTGTAATGTTTATTTAATGCCATGTTATTGTCCGTAAGTATTGACCGGACACTCAAGAATATTCCGTATATTTTCCGTAAATTGATTCTCGGTGTCTGAAGTTAAATAGCGATATAAATATTGCGTACATATTGGTATATATTTCTTTATAATTTTCATAATGTCACATGTGCAAATAGCTGTGTCGACAAGACGTTTAGCTGCTAAACTGCATTTTTGGTTCAACTCCTGCGTACTGACCATTTCCCCCCAAATTTTATCGGTAGAAATATTGCCATATTTATCGGATCAAACATTATGGTCTATAAACGTTATGGGAAATGTTGAATAAAACATATTTAAAAGTATCTTAGATAAAGACAAAGTATTTCTCACCAGCGTTTCCTGAAAATGAATACTAGATCTACAAGCGAAAACAATCAGATTTCGTGAAATATGTTACACAGATATTGTAAGAGTAAAAGTAACATCAATAACAACATTACATTGAATTAAAAAAATGGTCAGGTGATTTTGAACTCGTGGTAACGTGCGTGGCAGTCAGATAGCTACCACTATGCCACCGTGCCATTGGTTATTTATATTGGTTATTTTAGGATACAAATATTTCGTAAAATAATGGAAACCCCCACGAAAATACTGGTGAAGATTAATGAGTGCCAGGTCAATACTTACAGAAAATAGACAATACCTGTGTCAAGTAGCATTTACAAATGTATACTTCTTTTTTTAAATATTGTATATTTTGACCTTTGAATCACGATCGTCATTCATGAAAATTTAAAAAAAAAATCAAAGAAATTCAATCTGTCATTCGGAAATATCTTTGTAAATGACGACTACTAACGTTGCCCAAGAACGAAGATCAGCGCTTGAGATAAAGCCATAAATTAACAAGTAAGTCAAGGTTTATATTATTCATTCTTATGGTCGCGAACCACGGGTGAACGAGGATAATTATGTTCTTGCTTATTACTTGTGAAAATATCTTTTAATTAAACTTTACATAAAGGCTATGTTTTATATATATTAAAAATGATGGTGCACTAGACCTCGGGTCTGCTGCACCAGTGAAAGTGCACTAGACCACGGGTCTGCTGCACCGGTGACGGTTCACTAGCCACTGCCTTTACTTAAATAATATCTTAAGATAGCTGTAGAGTGGGCAGACCAATGCTCGGCGTAAAAACTACATATTTTAAATCTAAAAACTGATTTTACATTAACTTACCGTACTTTTTTATCGTCAGTTTGTAGAACAATCTGTGAGTATTCAACCATATTGTTTACATATTTCTAGTCACACCGTGACGTAATAGACGGGAGCTAAAAATAGTACCAGTAAAACCCGTGCGGTTCATGCGGAAGTATACCAACGCTCGGCGTACGGCATATTAATCTGCAGGTTGTAATTTTGAACTATTTATGCATTAAAGTGAAGTATAAGAAATATCTAACATAAGACATAGGTTGTATTGATTAACCCATTATTTTAAGTACATAAACATGTACGTAAATTACCCCTCTCTCTATTCTGCATATATAAATTGAATAAACACATTTTATATCAACACTTATCAGAAGGAATTCATTTGAAGATAATTTTTTCACAATTCTGTGAGTCTGACTTCAAGAAATCAATAACTTATGATATTTGATGATTTATTTTCATTATTTTTGGAAATCTTTTCAAAAGTGTCATTAGTCTACATAGTATATCAATTACTTGAACAGCATAAGCTACAGTACAGGTGTAGTGCAGTACAATTGGTCCGTATAAAATGCCATGATAAGGGTTTATAGTTTATTTAAGTATAAAAAAATAAAATAATTAAAAAAGAAAAATGCTTTTTTCTCCATAATTCCGCCTGCAATCTACTTTTTTAATACATGTTTTACCAGAAAATCTGTTTTAATGAGAGTAGAACACAAAACTGAACGGCTTTTAGCCTTGCATCGTCTGCTTTACTGTGACCACGTGACCATACCGGAAATGAACCGCACTTGGATAAAATTACGCGTGATGTAAACAAACGAAAAGGGACTCACAAGAGCTGATATTTTAAATATATATTAAGAAATTCCCAGAGAAACGTGATATATGCCGAGCGTTGGTATGCGCCGAGCATTGGTCTGCCCACCCTATTATTTTTAAGGTAGCATTCCACAGACAGCAATCTGCATACATTTTAAGGTATTGATATTAATTTTTAAAGCAGCAGTCCTAAGGTAGTGAGTTTTATATATTTTAAGGTATTAATTTAATAGGAAACGAAAATAAAGTAAAATAAGGTGTCATGCATCCTTAGCCAGCACTACAGACAGTGAGACACTATCTTTCGGTTCAGCCTGTGCTGGAAAAAAAACCAAGAATATATGACATTATACATTTCTTGTGAAAATGTAGTGGTACCTTAAACATGTTTTACTCAGCTCAGGTTTACGGTAGATCTAGTTAACTTACCGAGACAAACACCTGTAAAATTTATCAGATTTGCTCTTGTTTACAAGAAAATGGCGGCCTTTTCAAAAACTCCCCTTTCAGTTATCTCCCCTTACTGTTCAGTTTTAAACAAATAAGGCTTAAGCAACAACTGAAATAGTTTTTGAGTATTTTTCAGAGATTATGCTTACGCATCCATTACGAAAAAATAAAGATAGGCCTAGATCTATATAAACTAAAGATAATGTTTGCAAAGGTCATGTCACGTGGTACGAGCGGCTAGGTGCACGTTTCGGGACAGTGCGAAAACTTTTGACTGTCTACACCTTTTTCTCGATGTGAACTCGTAGTGGTTTGTGGAGCGAAACAACTACTGTACGTTTATTTTTATTGAACAGAGAACCAAGATCTAGGTAGATCTACGTAGGAAGAAAACCTAAGAACACAAACAAGAAAAGTCAGGAACCTGATAAAATTAGGGCCTATGAACAGCAAACGTGGAAAATGTACATTTCTCGCTGTTATCTACATCTACATCTACATCTTTCACCCAACCGTCGATTTCCGACTATCACTGGGCGGCGCTGTCAGAGAAACAGTTGTTAAAGAACTGATATGTTACAATGTTAAAAGAATAAAAGCTAAAAAAGACAGTATGCTACAGTTAAAATGGGACAGAGGCAACAGAATTACATACTGACCACCGCCAGCCTCTCTCTAAAGATACTGAGACTGGGGCTAGATTTAACATGAGTTGGTAGGGAGTTCCAGAGTCGGATGGTCCTAGGGAAGTAGGAGTTAGAAAAGTACTGAGTGTGAGACATGGGGATTAAGTAATTTAGGTTTCTAGTTGGAATAAGATGAGATTGGTCGACTGCAACTGTCTGGGTCCTTATTTTATAAAACATTACTAATGAATTGTGTAACCTTCTATATTGGAGTGTATTCCATTCTAAGGTTTTCAGCATTTGTGTAACACTACTGGTGTAACTGTAGTCATACATGACGTACCTAGCAGCTGACCTTTGGACATTTTCGACTTTGCTAGTGAGGGTTTTTTGCCAAGGATGCCAGACGCTTGAACAGTACTCAAGTTGAGGGCGGACATAGGTGTTATAGGCAGCAATTTTGACCTTTTTATTATCAGTTTTGACATTTCGTTGTATGAAGCGAAGAGTGGAAGTTGCTTTGGAAGTGATACTGTCAATGTGTTTGGACCAGTTTAGATCTTTGGAAATGGTTATGCCTAAGTATTTAGCTGCCTCACAAGTTTTTAACTCTATGTTGTGAAGTTTGTAGGGGTAGACTACAGGATTTTTCTTCTAAAAATTCTAAGGACTTCACACTTGTCCGGGTTGAACTCCATGGACCATGTCTTCTCCATTTTTCTAAGCAAATCAGGTCTTGTTGCAGAGATATACTATCTGAAATGGAGTTGATGGTAAGGAAATTTTAAAGGTGTCATCTGCAAACATTTTTGGGCGTTACATTTGACGGAATCTGGTAAGTCATTGATATATACCAGGAAAGACATGCCCAAAGAACAGACCCCTGGGAACTCCAGACAGTACGGGAAGTTCACTGGAAAAATGACCATCAACAGCGACTTTCGGGGAGGGGTGGACAGGAAAGATTTGCCCCATTTGGTAATTTGTGGGTTGACACCAAGGCTTTGTAGTTTATAAATTAGTCTAATGTGATCACCCTTGTCAAACCCCTTTGAAAAAGTCCATGACAATAACATCTGTTTGTTGACCCTGTTCAGTTCAGTTATATATCTAAATAGCCTACTGTAGTTACTGTAGATCTAAATGAACAATTACAAATAAAAAAAAAACTCACCAGATAGATCTACGTCTAAGAATATGTTACTTCGCGCAAAAAAAAAACAAAAAAAAAACACTTATTCGTGCAGAAAGCATTTATGTGACCAATCAAAATGTATTCTCTCTTACAAAACAACTTTATTTAGATCTAGACTCTACACGGATAAACGCATGACTGGACACGAGGGTGTTGCACGAAATTTTGATGGGATGACTAACTGTAAGTACATATAGAATCTACGTATACATGATACAAATGTAAAACAGCCAAAACCCCCACAGGAGGGGGGAGGGGCAAGGGCGTCTTCAGAGGGGGTGCGGGGGTGCGAACGCACCGCCCTTTTTGTTCAGGCAAAGTTGCAAACTGCATTCCATTAATATACCTTTTAAGCCATTTCTAGTATGTTTTTCTGTATTTCTTCCGGCCCGCTTCGCCCGCCAATTTGCATATGCTTACCTAAATTAAATTTTTAAGTTGTCGCAATGCAAACTGGATGCATGCAAACAGTTAAATAATTACTTTACTAAGATTGCAAATTGTGTGCTCTTCCTTCAATATGGCGAGCATACACGTTTGATAGACTAAAACGAGATTTTAACATTTTAGTCAAACTTCTCGTTCGCTCGCAAAAAATTTATTTCAGTAGTATTTATAAACGCTTAAGGGGGTTTCAGACCAAAAGCACTACCTCCATCGCAATACCTGCCACCGGCGAAGCAGAGGAGCCCATTAAAATCAGGAAATTCACAGACTGTGAAAAGACAAACATCTTGAAAATCAAGTGGTTAATAATTCACGTGGTTCATTAGTAAGAAACTGTAAAACTGAGCAGTTAAGAAACTCTTTCTTTTTGAAAACGCCATCTGGAAGATTATATAATGTGCGCAAACTTAAGCCGGTGTAACATCAAATTTTGACCCCGTTGAAAATTGACCCCATGGGTCATTTTTCAACGGATTTATGATCAGTTTTCAACGTTGAAAATTGACCCTTCCCGTTATTTAATGACCCACCCACGCGTAAAAAATTGACCCTCGTTGAAAACTGACCAAGTATAGGCAGGTCATATTTCAACGTTGAAAACTGATCCCAATAATCTTACGCAATATGCCTATAACCATACAAATGAAAGAATAATTTTTTTTTCAGAACTTTAAGTAGGCCTAATAATCGTTTAGTTATACATTCGAGTAATATATAATTCATCGGCAATAACTCTGACTCTGCAGATACTGGTCAGAAATAGAAGTTAAAACCCAGCTACACATCTTTGGATGCTTATTAACGAACTTATCAATTACAGTCTGGTCATATTTCAATGTTATATTCAAAAGTTCTCATCGATTTGAGGCTGTTGGTTCGAGTGACAGTTCTGAACTGGTTGTTTCTTACACATAATTGTATTACTTGTGTATCAGACAAAAACGTAGTTGTTTTCGTAATTAACGAGAGAAATTGCCTAGTATAAGATAAGACACTATTTCAGTTTTTGGTGAACAATTTTACAAAATATTTGGAAAACATTTCTCTAGTCAGGTCAAACGAAACATAAAAAAAAAACATTCTCAGAATTTTTCAGATTTTGAAGAAATTATCCGATCGGGCACCTTTAATTGCATGCTTTCAGCGGAAAGTAGGACACTTTAAGGCTTTAAGCGTTTTGTGACGTAGCGATCTCGGCAGAAAAAAAGGTGTAGTAATATTAACCGGATAAGGGGGATAATATAACGGATAACCTAACTGATCACGATGT
Organism: Mercenaria mercenaria; assembly: GCF_021730395.1. NCBI lineage: Eukaryota > Metazoa > Mollusca > Bivalvia > Venerida > Veneridae > Mercenaria > Mercenaria mercenaria. The sequence continues at coordinate 50,630 of NW_026462873.1, read as the reverse complement.
AGAAAGTTTGGGTGTACGATTTCTGCAAAAAGTTTCGGAATGTGCGCAATACTCTCTCATTTTACAGAGTGGTTTGACATGATCCACCCATAATATATTAGGCATTCGTATCAGTTGGTGTTTTGCTTTCGTGTAAAGGTGTTGTATAAGTTATATTTAGACCCCGTCGGTAATTGATATAGGGGTCATTTTACAACGTTGAAAATTGACCTCCTGGGTCATTTCAACGTTACACCACCATTACATGACAGACCTGTATTGAAAAAAAGAATGTCATATCCAATTGGGCACTGTTACAATCCTGTTGTATTATTTAGAGAGACCTCTGTGGCCGAGTGGTTAAGATCGCTGACTTCAAACCACATGCCCCTCATCGATGTTGATTCGAGCGTCATTTGGGACGTTGAATTCTTCCAGCAGGCTTACGGAAGGTCGGTGGTTCTAACAAAGTGCCCGCTCTTATTGTGAGAAGCAGACGAGAATTCGACCTTTCTCAGAACATACTCCATAAATGTCTAGCTGACACGGAACTCCAAGCTGAGAGGATATGGTGCGCCCTCCCGACACTGGCATACAGCGCACCAGGTATATAAAAGAGGCCACCATAAGAAAGTCCCAGACGACGTCAGGAAGAAGGTAAATAAAGTACAACGAAATAAGTAATCAGAACACCGCGAAATTTAGCCGTTACGTTCACAAAAACAGTAGTGTATTCATCATTTAAATATTACAACCTGAAACTTTCAGCACCGCTAGAAAATAAACATAGCTCGAATTCTATAGCAATTTTGATATGAACAATATATAGAAACAACCGATTCTTTTCTTTATATAAAATTACCTGTAATATTTCATACGGCGCGATCGTAAATAGCTATTTCGTTTTTACCGTTAATAATTGTGAAATACTACGGGCATAAAATTCAGACTTTCAGAAGATATCAAAAACAGAACAAAAATCTTTAATAACTAAACAACGACAGCATTTTAAAAACATAGAGTAAACAGTGTTGTCAAACAAAATTAATTTCTGTTAAATTAATGATAGCTGCTTATCGAACGAAGCGTTTAAAGTTTACAAAATTTAAATCAATCTTTGTTCTTAATTATGTCTCCCCCCCCCCCCCTCTGGGGGAGCCATATTGTTTTTGCCCTGTCCGTCCGTCCGTCCTTCCGTCCGTCCGCCCGCCCGTCCGTTACACATCTTTTCCCGAGCAATAACTGGAGAACCATTGCCCTAAAACCCTTCAAACTCATAGGGTTGTAGGGCTGCTGGAGTAGAGGGCCCCCCATTTTTTTTGGCCACTCTGTCAAAGGTCAAGGTCACAGGGGCCGAACATTAAAAACCATGTCCGATTAACTAGAGAACCACTTGACCCAGAATGTTGAAACTTAATAGGATGATTGGTCATGAAAAAGTAGATGACCCCTATTGATTTTGGGTCACTCCGTAAAAGGGTAAAAGGTCACAGGGCCTGAACATTGAAAACCATTCCGATCAATAACTAGAGAACCACTTGACCCAGAATGTTAAAGGGTCAAGGTAACGGGGGCCTGAACATTGAAAACCATTTCCGGTCAAAATTGAGAACCACTTGACCCAGAATCTTAAAAACTACATATGATGATTGTTCATGCAGAATAAATGACCCCTATTGTTCTTGGGGTCACTCCGTTAAAGGGCCAATGTCAACAGGGATGAACATTGAAAACCATTTCCGATCAATAACTTGAAACCTCTGGATCCAGAATGTTGAAACTTCATAGGATGATTGAACATGCAGAGTAGAGATCCCTATCGATTTGGGACACTTTTTAAGGTCAAGGTCACGGGAGCCTGAACATGGAAAACCATTTCGGGTCAGTAACTTGAGAACCACTCGACCCAGAATGTTGAAACTTCTAGGATGATTGCTCATGCAGAAAAATGACCCCTATTGTTTTGGGATCACTCCGTTAAAGGTCAAGGTCACAGGGGCCTGAACATTGATAACCATTTCCGATCAATAACTTCAGAACCTCTTGATCCATAATGTTGAAACTTCATAGGATGATTGAACATGCAGAGTAGATGACCTCTATTGATTTTGGGGTCACTCTGTTAAAGGTCAAGGTCACAGGAGCCTGAAAAAGGAAACAATTTCAGATCAATAACTTGAGAACCACTTGACCCAGAATGTTGAAACTCATACATGATTGAACATGCAGAGTAATGACCCCTATTGATTTTGGGGCCCAGTCTATTAAAGTCAAGGTCACAGGGGCCGTCATGAAAAAATCATTTCTGGAAAATAACTTGAGAACCACTTGACCTAGAATGTTAAAACTTAATAGGATGTTTGGGGACATGCAAGTAGATGACCCCTTTTTATTTTGAGGTCACTTGATCAAAGGTCAAGGTCACAGGAGCCGGGAACAGTGACTTGAGAACCACTAGGCCAAGAGTGTTGAAATTTAGCGGGAGACTGGACATGCCAAGGGTAGATGATCCCTATTGCAGCCAACCATTAGTTCTCTTGACTTTCGCTCCGACCCCTTTTGACTTCTTGCCTATGGGACTTTGCATTGGGGGAGACATGTGCTTTTTTACAAAAGCAATTTCTAGTTTTATTAGTTGTTTTGAGCAATCCTTGCGTGTATCAGCGCTATACACGGGGCACGTTAAAGAACCAGGCTGTCTATTCGCAAGAGCAAAGGCTAAGTTAGCCGGGACAAGCCTGTATCTGATTTCTAAACTCTCTGTCGTGGGGCTTTGTCTCACTCTGTCCCTCGGGTCAATCGCTCTGTGTCTGCACTGGTAAGGATGAATATGCGCCCGGTAAAGCGCCTTTGAACGTGAATTTGATCATGAAAAGGGCGCTATATAAATCTGGGATAAAATAATAATAAAATAATAATAATAATAATAAAAAGTTGAGTAAAAGACAGTCCGTGGACGAAGGCAGTTGTTCCCTTGGATGTCAGGAAGGAAACCGCGGGTATCCTTGTGGATGATTTCGTAAAATAATAACTTGCAGAAACAGCATAAACATTTTCATAACATCTATTTAAATTTTTATAACATGTTTACAATTTGGAGCTTTAGACAAATTTGATCGGGAAAGCAACACTTAAAACATTGCAAAAACAAATCAATTATAGCACCACCAATACGCAGACATGTTTAAAACTAACACCCGACTTTGAATTTTAAGGCCCCTTAATCATGTAAAGTACACTAATTACGATTTGGAACCATCCAGTCTAGATCAGGATAAAGATGTTAAGCTTTCTAACATAAAGAATTCTGAGTGAGGCTCGAACCTACATCGGTGTAGGCATCGACCACGGAGGCCCCTTGTATTTGTGTTGGACAGTGCGCACGCGCATATACTGCAATTGTGCGTATGGCACTATAGGAGAGGGCCCATATCTGAAACATCCGTCTAATGAAAGAATGCTATGAATTTGCAAGGGTTTAATCTTTTTATCATTTCATTACATTCACAACAGAAAAAATTTAATTAATTTAAATCAGGCATGTCGTTTTGACCAGTCTTGAAAAGATGACGTTGGGTCTTTTTAGAAAATATAAGGGACATAAAAAGATACATTATTTCTGAGGAGCAGAGAAATTGAGAACAACACCTTAAAAATATCTGTGAAAAATTTACAACAGTCTGTTAAAAAATGTGGGGTGGCTCATTCACATAAACGAGAAAAACATAATACGCTTATTTGTTAAGCGTCGATTATATGTTATTTGTTATGACATTGACTAGACTGATTCTTTCTTGTGTCACATAAAGTAGGAACATTGTGTTAAACTTTCGTTAACAGTTCCTGCCAGCATATAGATGATCTCGCTACCTCGGCAAAGTTGTCAGTTAAAGCCCGGGCTCGCCTTGTGAAATTAGTTTTAAAGAAGCTATCCAACAAGCCAGCGATAGTTTCTGGGTTTTTTTCATTGTGTTTCTCTACTAAAAACAACCCATCTGCGGCGTTTAACATAAATTTTAAAAAACCGTTAAAAAGCACCATTACTGACAAAATTTTAAAGACTGATCAGTATCAACGACTTTTTTATCAAAATTTAATATTGAAATGTTGGCAGGGTCAATTTTCAACGGGGGCAAAATTTAATGTTACACCGGCCCTCCGATATTACTAGCACCTCCCCCCGGTGTCCAATTCCGTAATGGTCCTGCGCCACAGATACACAAAAGTGCGTAAAATTTTAGCAAGTTAAATGAAGGGAGTGATGATGTAGACATAAACTTTAATCTTGATAATGTAACTAACTATAATGTGGAACTCAACACCAATATCACTGAGGCAGAGTTATTTACATGTATGAACAAATTAATAATAACAAGCCTGTTCTGTTTATGATAATATTTTAAACGAGTACTTTGAAAAATTCCAAAGAGGGAATGTTTGCCAGTACGTTGTAAATTGTTTAATCTTATTTTTTATACATCAATTTCCCAGATTCATGGTGTAAGGGAGTAATATTTTCCAATTTATAAAAAAAAAGGTGATGTCAATGACCCAGATAATTATCATGAATTACCAAAACCTAAAATTTTCTGGGCAAGTTATTTACTAGTGTACTAAATAATAGGTTAAACAATATCTTGGAATCAGCAGGACAACTTTGTGAAGAACAAGCAGGTTTTCGAAAACATTATGGCATTAGTAGTAAAGTAATTGTTTGTGCGAAGTCAATCTGACCCCCCTGACCTATAACCCCTTGGTCCGAACCGACCAATGCCGGACAATTTTAAAACCCACGGGTTTTTAAAAACAGACTTAAAAGTTTTAAAGTTAAATTTAAATAATATGATATAGATGAGTTTACAGAATAAAATATATTGTTTGAAAGAAAAAAGATTTACGGATATATAAACCCCCATTATGTTATAACAAAAAATGGGAAAAAAAATGATAAAAGCTCCCTGTTCATCTTGCGGAAGATGAAATCAAAGTTTGTTAAAAGTACAGGGGTAATTTAGTATTCACAAAGAAATTTGTTACCTTTATTACCTAAAAAAGGTTTAAACACTTCCAGGATATAATTATTGTGGGCCAGGAAATCCCCTAAAATAATGGACCCCCTGTCAATAAAACTGGATGCAGTATGTATGGACCATGATTTTTGCTATGACTAAAGGGATAAGTAAAAGTGAAGTGACAAAAAATTGCTTTCCAATTTAAATAAAACTAAATCAAAAACATTTGGAGAAAAGATTGCAAAACATTTAGTTGTGAAACCTATAATTAAAACAAAATACAAACTTGGTCTGGGACAAAAGTCAAAAACGGGAAAAAAGGGGGTAGAGCAAACTTTTACTACCCCAAATAAATTGGGAGCGATGAATTAGCAGAAAAATTACACAAACCAATTAAAAGGAAATTTAGGAAACGGAGAGTGATATTTTAATGATATTGATGATACTGGTCAGCTGATTTAGTTGACATGCAAGCTTTTTTCAAAAATAATAAAGGAGTAAAGTACTTGTTAACTGTTATTGATATATTTAGTAATATGCTTGGGTTTTCCATTAAAGAATAAAACCGGGAATTTGTTTACTGAAGCATTTGAAAAAATAATTTCTAAAGGGGACGGATTACCAGTAAATTTTGGGTTAGAAAAAGGGAAAAAGAATTTTATAATAAAAAAGTTAATCATTTTTGAATAAAAATAAAATTAATATGTATCATACATTTAATGAAGGAAAGTTGTAGTAATAGAAAGATTTAATAGAAGTTTAAAAAGAATAATGTGGAAATATTTTACAGCAAATAATATTATCCTTATTTAAATAATTTGCAGGATATGGTTGTTAAATATAACAAAACAAAACATTCTAGTATAAAATTGACACCAACCGAAGCTAGTAAAAACTTAAAATAAAGGTACTGTTTACTTTAATTTTTGGTGATTTAAAGATACCAAAGAGCAAAGCAAAATTTAAAATTGGTGATCGAGTTCGCTTAAGCAAACTTAAAAGACTTTTTAAAAAAAGGATATACCCAAACTGGACAGAGGAAATATTTATAATTTATAAAATTAAATAATACAAATCCCAGATACATACCTATTAAAGATTTAAATGATAAAATAATTCAAGGTTCATTTTATGAACAAGAACTTTTACCTACTACACAAGAAGTTTTTAGAATAGAAAAAGTTATTAGACGGGGACTATAAAAAAAAAACAAGCTTTAGTAAAAGGGAAAAGGGTTTAAACCAAAAAAAAATTTTTAATAGTTGGGTACCATTTAGCGATCTTGAACAAATTTAATTTAGAAATAAAAAGTTTAATTATATAAATGAGCAAAAAAAATCTAATTTCTAATAATAATGGAATAGAACAATAGATCAATTAATTATTCAATTAACTAAAAACTGCTGCTGCTTACAGAAAAAGTTATAAATTTTGTGGAGAGTAAATACTGGATTATATATTACAGCAGGTATTTTTGGGTTGCTCAGCTGCATTAGTACTTGTTCCAGTATTCCTATATTTGTAAGCAGTTGCTGGCGCTGTTCCATCAGAAATTCCCATATTTACTAACAGACTAAAACTTGACGACAAGAAATTTTTTTTAAAATCACATCACCACAAATAAAACAACTTATAACAAAAGCACGGATTGGAAAAGTAAATAAAGAAGAAGAGAAAAAAGTTATTCAGGTATTTTACAATACATTAGAAATGCAGAAAGAAAAAATTATTCAACACCCCTTGAATGCATATGAAGGAATTTAAACTTAACGGATATAAAAGTAAAAAAGAAGAAGAGCTGTATTAAAATTTTTTACGTGTGTTTTTTAAAGATTTTTTTTCTATAATTATATTATTATAGATGGTTAATAGAAAGGTAGATAGAATGATTATGCCAAAATTATCTAGCACTTTAGGAGAAATAATAAATCCAGATGAAAAATTTATATAAGAAAGTTCTTAAAAGAAGAAATGTTATTAAATTTCGGTTAAATCAAATAGTTAGCGATGAATATAAAAATCACGTTATTGATAAATTACAAAAATGTTATAGATCCTTATCTTTTAAAAAAATTTTAATTTTTGAATGGAACTGTGGTTGTCTATTAACTGAAGAAGAAAATGATGAAAGATTATGTGATTGTCCCAGACCAAATAATTATCGAAACAATCCTAAAAAAGTTATTGTAAACCGACTGTGATACTAATGAAGAAAAAATATATAGAAGCACTTACAAAGCATCTAAGAATTTGGTATTAATGCGGGGTTAATAAAAATGTGTTTTTGAAGGGACAAACCGAGAAAAATGTGGAATATCAAAAGTTAATGGAAAAAGATATAAATTTAAATATTTTATTTCTTCTTAAAGATAATTTAAAACTTTTTTTATTTTATTATTTTTTAATTATTTTTTTAATTTTTTTTTAATCCTTTTTTGCTTGAAGATTTTTTTTCTAAATATTTATATAGATGGAAATTGAGAGATCTACAAAACAATATTATAAAAAATTTTGAAATTAAAATTACATATAGACAAGATCCAAAGAATCAATTATATTTTTAAATATAAACGACTCTTATGAAATACTTAAATCTGAACTTAAAACTTTAAAAGGTAATAAAAATAAATGTTGTTTTAAAAATACTTTTGCAAAAATGGATAAAAACTGATACAAATATAAAATCAGCTTATTTTCAATCAAAGGCTTTAGAAAATTTTTTAAACACAAACGAAAATAAAAAAAACTTTACATCAAGCTTTTTATGAAATAATAAATAGAATTGGTAATTGGATTTCTGAAGGAAGTGGGGGTGGAGAATAGAGTCAGTTGATGCTCATTATTAAATAGAATATAAGTATAGTCCATTGGCTGCTTCAAGTTATTTAGAATTACCAAAACCGTTACAAAATTCAATGAAAGGATTAAATTAAATATAAAGAATGATGATAATGAATGTTTTAAAATGGTGTCATTTAGTTACAAATTTCCTGTAACAAAACATTCTGAAAGAGTTCCAAATTATAAAAAAAAAAATATAAACGATCTTGATTATACTGGAATTAAATTTCCTGTTACATTAAATCAAATACCTAAATAGAAGTTTTAAATGAATATCATTTAATATATTTGGATATGAAGAAAATAGTATTTATCCATTGTACATATCAAAATATCAATACGTAAGAACACTGTGACATGTTGCTAATTACTAATGATAAAATAATGATAAATAAAATGATAAAATAAATGATTTAAAAATTTAAATGATGATGACTGTAAGCCCTCAAAAAACTGTAGTTTCCAACATTTTGTTTGGATAAAAGACTTTTTAAAAGATTAATGAATAACAAAACAAAAAATACAAACAAGAAACATTTTTGTAGATCTTGTCTGCAACACTTTACTCAAGAAAGAATATTAATGAACATATTCCAAATTGTTTAGCTAATAATGGTAACCCCAAAAGGGGGTTAAAAATGCCAAAAAAGGGAAGTAAATTACAATTTAAAAATTATCATAAGGTTTAGCAGTACCTTTTGTAAATTTAGCTGATTTTGAATCATAAACTAAAAAAGTTTTAACTGCTTTACCATCAACTGAATCTTTCCCTTTACTGAACCATATCAAAATCAATAAATTTTGGTTAACGGCTATAAGTTGTTTGTTTTATGACGATAAATTTTACTAAACCCCAACCCAGATTTTATAGAGGTCCAATGCGTTTTATAAGTTTATTGAAAAAATGCTTGAGGAAAATGAAAATTGTAAAGAATATTTAAAGAAACAATTTAACCAAAAAACTAAGAATGTCTAAAAATATTCCAAAACCGAATTTAAAAAAACAAAAGTTTTACATATTCTGTTAAAAAGAAAAAATTGAAATTTTTTAATCAAAATAAGAGGGTCATTGTCCCTTAACCAGGGAAAATTCAGAGGAAATCTCACTCAGAATGTAATATAATTTTAAAAAAAACACATAAAAATTCCTGTTATTTTTCAAATTTAAGAAAGGGTTATGACGGTCATTTTTTATTTCAACAAATAGGGAAATTTAAAAAGAAATTTAAAGTTATTCCTTAACAATATGGAAAGATATAGGCATTTATGATTTCTGACTGGTTCTTTATTGATTCATTCCAATTTATGTCTCAATCATTGGATACCTTAGTAAAAAATAATTCCAGAATTTAAATACTTTCTCAAGAATTTGATTTGTGAAAATGTTGGGAAATTATTTAAAGACAAAGTTTTTTATCCATATTGATTACTGGATTCATTTCAAAAATTCAAAGAAACAGAATTACCTTCTAAAGAAGAGTTTTATTCAATTTTAAATGAAACTAATATTTCTGATTTAAAGAATACGAACATGCTAAAAATATTTGGAAAAAATTTAAAATAAAAACACTGGGAGAAAAAATTTATAAATCTTTATTTAAAAACTGACGTATTACTTTTAGCTGATGTATTTGAAAATTTTAGGAAAAAAATATGTTTAGAGTTTCTACAAATTAGATCCTTGTCATTTTTTAGTAGTCCTGGGTTAGCTTGGGATGCAATGTTAAAAAATGCCCGGAATTAGTTAGATTTAATAACTGAATTTGATATGTATCTTTTTATTGGAAAGGGACTGAGAGGAGGAATAAGTTATATTTTAAACAGTACAGTAAAGCAAACAATAAATATATGAAGGATTATAATTCAAAAGAAGAAAGCAAATACATTATGTACTCGACGCCAATAACCTTTACGGTTGGCTATGTGTCAACCTTTACCCTCTGGGGAAACTTTTAAATTTATATCCGAAAAAAAACAATTCAAGAAATTTAATTGCAAAAGGTAAAACTAACTTTATTGTTGAATGTGATCTTGATATATCCAAAAGAATTACATAAAACCCACAATGATTATCCTTTAGCTCCTGAAAAAAATTAAAATACCAGATCAATGGCTTTCTGATTATAGTAAAAATATTAAAAAAAGAATTTTGAAAAAGGAAAAAAATAATGTAAAAGAAGTTGGTTCCAACTTTAATGAAAAAACAAAATTATGTAGTTCATTATAAAAATCTTGAACTATATACACAATTAGGGTTAAAAGTAACAAAAATAACATTAAAATATTAACTTTTGGGCGAAAGTCCTTGGTTAAAAAAAAGTATATTTTATTTTAATACTCAAAAAAGATCTTAAAGGGAAAAAATTCATTTGAAAAGGACTTTTTTTAAGTTAATGAAAAACTCTGTATTCGGTAAGACGATGGAGAATTTACGGCAAGAGGGTTAAATTAATAAATTTAACACATGATGAAAATTTTTTATTAAAATACATAAACCAAACCTTCATTTGTTAGTTCAAACGATGTTAAACTCTAACCTTTTTGGTATTCATAGAATAAAAGAAAGTTGTTATTAAAACAGACCTTGTTATGTGGAATGTGCATTCTAGATTTATCAAAATATTTTAATGTACGATTTTTTATTATTTAATTACATTTAAAGGAAAAGTACGTGGGTAATTGTAAATTTTTATTCACCCGGGCACTGATTCATTTATGTTATGAAATTAAATCCAAAGATGCATATGAGGATTTTTATAAGGACAAAGATTTAATTTTGATAATAGTGATTACGATAACAACTCAAAATTTTATTTCGATAATAATAAAAAGTAATTGGAAAATTTAAAGATGAAGCTGTGGTGTAGTAAAATTGGTTGAATTTGTTGGATTAAGAAGTTTAAAAAGTATTCATATTATTAAGAAAAAGAAGTTAACATTAAAAAATGTAAAGGAATTAAAAAACTTGTTGTTAAGAAAACAATAGTTCATAAAAATTATAAGATACTTTGTTTAATTCAACCCAAAGTAATCACACTTTTAAAGTTATTTTGTTCTAATAAACACAATCTTTCCAGTTATGTTATAAATAAAACATCTTTATCATGTTTTGATGATAAAAGATATATTCTTGATAATGGTATTGATACATTAGCTTTTCTTAAATTAATTAAAGTTTTTATTAAAGTTTTATTAAAGTTTTTATTAAATTATAGAAACCATAAATTGTTAACTGAAATATTTTTAACGTTTAAAGAATTAATAGAAATAACATCATTTACTTTAAATTTATTAGCATAATTAATAGAAATAGATTCATTTTTATCTATTATTTTTTGCATTGTAACTTTGAAGAAAAACATTTCTTTATTTTTTATTTGTAATCTTAGCTTCTCCTTTACTAATTTAATTGCATCAACAAGACTAAATAAAATGCAATTAAAATTAATTCGTTACATTATTACCATTTTGAACTAAACCAGGACTAGCATTTTACAGTTTTCCCATGGAAATAATCCACCATCGTAACTTCTTGGGTATAACTTTGTTAAAAACAACGGAGTTTTCTTTTAATTGTGTCTACGTCCCATCTTTCTATTTTATTTACTTTTTCATTTATATAATTGAATATTCCCTTATATTAATTATTCCAGTTAAATTTTCAGTATAAGTAAATGTCCTTTTTTATAAAATAATTTATAATATTTTTTCAATTACTCATTGATTATTAATTTTTAAGTATTTTATACAATAACATCATAACAACGGTATCTTATTCTTGTAAACATTTTGAAAAATGAAAAATAAAACAATAATATCCACATATCAATACTTGTTTAGTCTTGATATTGAACTTGTTGTATTTTACATTTGGTATATACTGAATTACTTTCTTTTGGTGGAGGAAGTCCAAATGGTCAAAGTACATATTAATTTAAATAACAAACCCAATGTGTTTCCAGACCACAGAGTCGTCCCAAATTTATAATTCCCAACCACATTCAACCTTTTCTTTTAATTTTGTAAATTAATTTCTACTTAATACTCCCCTAAAGTTTTTAATTTTTAATTGTTTTACCCCATTGTCAATTTCAAAGTAGATTTTGTTTGTTATAAATTTATTTTTTTTTACTATAGAATTGAACGTCTGTAATGTCTCCGCTGTGAATCTAACTGTAGTCCTTTACACTAACAAAGATGTAATCAAAGGAATTCCTAGACCAATCACCAACATACCTAAAAAGGCCACCGTCCTTGTTTTGTTTTTGCGTTAATTTAATCACTCCACATCCTACTATTTGCATTCTTAGATTAGGTTAAGAGTATGGTGATATCATATTTCTCTTATCATTAGCTACTGAAATAAACCATTTCCAAGTATTTATACTAAAAACACATTACAGGCCATCCCAGACAAGCGGCCGATGCCTAGAGGGGCTCATATTTTTTGGAGCTATTTTTTTGCTGCCATTGGAAGCCTTTATTTCCTAACAAATACCAGCCAAATCTCCCTAAAAAACCACCATTTTGACCTTGACTTGACATTTGTTTTTTTATTGTAATTTCTAATCCCTTCTTATGTGCAACAGCTTTTTTAATTTGATTAATTTGTGTTTTTTGTTAAAAGTATAGGGAAGTTCCCACTAATATGTTCATGTTTAATCTAAAAGTATGTGGAATTTTATTATTAATAAGCTTGTGCTAAATTTTTCTTTTGTCCATCGTAAGGTTAACTTTATATTCAATATAATTTGGATGACATTATATATTTAAAATTTATTTTATTAAACAATAACAAGTTCATTTCCAATAGTATTTTATTTCAACCAGTTTTCTTCATCAAAACAATTTTCTTAAACACGAATATAAACAGTGTAGAATATTTAATTTACTGATAAATGTAATATGCTTAGGATCTTCTGTAGTTACTTCTCTTTTTATATTCAAGTTAAAAAATGAATAAATCCAAACCAACTTTTGAAATTTAAATCTATTAAGAGACTTCCATAGTTTTTGATATTTTGTTTATAATAATAATTAATTACATCATCCATATATTCTTGATATACTTGTGTATTCTGTTTCTGTATAAAAAACTTACATTCAACTTCAAGACGACAAAGAGCTCAAAATGCAATTTTCATTTGCTGCATTAGATTTTAAATGTTATCTAATAAATTTTGATTATGTTCTTGTGAATTACTTTTATCAGGTCCGTTTAAATAAACAAATACATGTTGTGGTTTTATTACACCATCCGTTATTCTAAAGTTATATTAGTTTTGTTTTGTATCAGTTGAATTGTGCCACCATTTCCCCTATAGGTATGACCTCTTGCTTTTTGAAATCTCAGTAGTATTAGATCAAACCAAATTCATTAAAAATTTAAACGTGGGACCCATATAATTAATTTTGTTACAATTACCCTACCTGGAATCAGCAGATTAGCTCTAAAATTAATTCAATCATCATCTGTCACTGCAGTGTTATATGAATTTGACTTGGGAGGTAAAATATAGTTTCTAAAACCCTTGAAAAAATGAATAATTCTTTAATGTAATTTTAGCATTTACCTCCCATTACCACCCTGATAACCTTTTTCTAATATAAAAAACCTGATTTATCATCAGTAGCAGCAGTATCAATATCTAAATAAATAAATTCATTTTTTTCCAGTTGATTTTACATAATCTTCAGATAGTTCAACCAAACTCTTTACATTTATAACTTGATATAAATTATAACCATCAAAACAATTTTTTTTTTTCCATTTTTTTTAACCACAACTGATCCTTAATGAAGGCTGCATTATAATTAGAGCAATTTGATCTCCATCAACGTAATTATACCATTAGCAAGCTTTATTTACTTTAAAACTTACTTCAAAATAACCATTAAAACCATCAAAATATGAACTTATATCATTAATTGTAAAGTGATAACCGTTTTTATTTTTGTTGTTTACCATTATTTCCCAGACCGATATAAAGCTGTATCTAATTGAAATCGGAGTTTAATTCATATCTTTCACAATATTCTTTTGTTCTAAACATTTATAAATTAATATATTTTATTTTTTATTAAAGGTTAAAACATTTATTTTTTATTAAATTAAAACATTATTTTATATAAATTAATCTTTCATACTTTTTGTTGGGCTGAAGTTCCAGCACAGCTAAAGTCCCCAAGATCCCTGACAATAATCTATTAATCTTATATTAATTCCTCCTCATTATCATTAATATTTTATATTTTACTATTTATATTCCTTTTCCTGTAATACCTTAGCATTAAATTACAACAGCCGGAGGCAGGTTTCTTTATTAAGTTTTTCAAAAATTTATTTAACCGCTAAATTTCCAACTTCTGTTCCAACCTTTTTGATCCACTTTCCACGTGCTGGCTTTTCACCTGCTGTTTCCAAGCTTTTTTTCCAGCTGTGCTAATTGAAGATCAACCCGCATGAAAAGCAATTTCGTTAAAGTGTCAAAGATTCCTGTTCCGCTTATATTTTTCTTCTCCCGTGTGAGCAGCCAACATATATAAATATTCCTTTATTTTGTCATAAACTTTTTGTACATTATCTATAACTAAAATTTAATAAAAGTTTTAAAACTTTAGTTTTAATTAATTCTTTTAAAATTATTGTAAAACTGTTTCAAACAACCAACTCATTAAAATAAATTATTCTACAAAATACATCTGTAATAAATATTCTTATTAGAATTTAAAATATATTTATTATTTCAGAATAAATACCAACTCTTTGTGGTTCTTTTTGTAATTGGCATAAGCTCTTGTTAAATCTTCAGTACTTAAAGCATAAATATATCACTGAAATTACCATCAACAAGTGAATTAATCAATAAGATCACAATGAATGTAAATCGTATCCAACAAGTTATTTATAATTTGGTGTTTTAGTTCCCCATTCAGTTTTTGTCTAATTTTTTTTTTTCTCAAATCCAAGCAATTATGAAAATTTGAAATTTCCCAAATCCAAACATAAAATTATCTGTAATTGAAATCAAAATCTTAAAACTATCTTAAATCAAATACCAAACTTTATTGGAGCAAATTTCTGATTTTATCAAATCCATAATCACCATACATATTAATGTTTCCCTAATATAATATTAACATCTGAGTAACTGTAAGAACCATTTGTAAATCTACTATCTTTCCAATCCTTAACATTAATGAAACGAATTCTTTTAAAGTCATAATCATCACATATTATGCCCAGAGTAGGTCCAAAGTGGTTTATACTATCCAAACCAACAACATAAATTTTATTTTTAACTAAAATTAAAGACGACGTAAATCAGATAGTAAAATCACTCTGATAATTTTTATTAATCTTTAACTGTTTCCGAACTTATACCTATTTTTGTTCCATTTATACTAATTAAAAACTTATTTAGAAGTTTAAATCAATAAAAATAATTTTGATATATAACATTTCATGTTGTTCTGGTAAAAGAGAATTCATTTTTAATAGTTCAATCCAATTATTCTAATACCTTCATTTTTAGTTCTTCATTAATATTTCCAGTCATTAATTGACCCACAAATTAACTCAAAGTCATTAACCATTTCTTTTGGATGATACATGGACAAAACTCATAACCTTGTCCCATAATTTACTTTTTTAAATTTCATAGATCGTTTATGATATGGTAAGTCCTGACATTTCTGTTTAATCTTTAAATAATTTTATTGAATGATTTACTGCTTTTTCTTATTGTTTATATCTTTTATAATTAAATCAATTAAATCATCATCTATTTAGTGTTAATTACTTCTTATTCCAGTTATCTATTCCTTAGCAATTAAATTTATTTTGACCATAAAGTTTATAAGTTTAATAATTAAATTACCATATTGTCCATTTTGGTAAACATTATATGGTTTATAAGTTTTATATAACCTTTTCCATATACTTTTTTCCTGTTTTTAGAATATCAATTGATTACTCCTCTATATTTGTTATAATTTTTTTTCGACTTGCTGCTAGTATTTGCTTTCTGTGCTTTAAATCAAGATCTGTGGATTTTTTTCATTCTAGATATTGCACCAGATTTATTTACCCCCAATTTTTTTATTTTTTCATCCGATACACGTTCTATAATATCCTCTACTTCTTCCTAGTCAATTTTTCATCAATGATTTTTCATATCAGTGTGAAAAAAATCAAACACATCTTGCGGTGTATAAAATTGTTCTTCATGCTAAAAGAATCTAAATCAATTCTTTATAAAAATTAACTGTAAAAAATCTTTTGGTCTTGCCCCCAATTCTTCCTCTGATTCTACAAACACATCATCTTCATCACCAAACCCATATGATCTTCAGAAATTTTTTTTTTTCTCTGTTATAATAATCTTCGCAGTATTTTATCACCTCTTTTTAGTCTGATTTGTGGTAATAGTGTTAATAATTGGTTGTTGTAGTTCCGGAGGTGTGGGGTTATTCCATTATCCCTGTCAATTTTTTTTTGTTGTTGTTTCTATTTCTTGTATTTTTTCAACAAAACTTTTTGGAAGTAACGCTAAATTGTTGTTTTATTACCAGGTAATGCTTAGATTCACTGACTTGATAAATGTATCTTTTTGGCTTTCTATTTTTCAGTATTTGGCTTATACAGTTCAGTGAACAATCCCGATTTGTAGCTTTTCTTATTTTTTCTCTCATTATTTCCTTCTCTAAGATCTCTCATCTTTTGCCCAACTAATTTTTTCTTATTAATAATTCATTAAGTTTTGATTGCATTTATATAATACTGTAAGATATTGTAAATACTGTAAGAATAATGTAAATAATGTAAGATAATGTAAAATAAAGTAAATTATTATATATACAATGGAAATTCCAAATTATGAATACAAACAGTGGTAAATCCAATAACTTTAAAAACTATTTTTATCCTATTATGCTAATTCATGTGTTAGAATGTTAATAATGTGATCGTCAGATCTGGAAAAGACCAAATATATTAATGCAAATACTTCGAAAACCCTTATATTTATGATAAATATACTTAAATCTAAAAACCTAGACACTCAAATATCATTATTTACTTAACAACTTAAACCACATGCTGCAAAAAAGATTAAAATTAGATCCAAATGCAATACTTGAATAATCAGTCTGATCCGACCAAAAATGAACCTTGTGCGAAATCTTTTAATCAGAAAAACAAAAAGTAGTAATATTTGATGATTTTTGTAAGTGAAGAAAAAAAGGTCCAAAATGAAATAATCAAATACATTAATCAAAGGACGCCAACAACAACTTGTTGTGTTATTTATTTAAGTCAGTCTACTATAAAACACCAAGGATATTCGTAATAACAGTTCACATTATATTTTATTAGAAATCCCTGTAAATTGGAAATAATAGGATTTGTGATGACAAAAAATAGATCGTGATACTTTTGCTTAATGCAAACAAAATCAAAAAAATTATTTCTTTATATTTGGTACAAACCAAGGAAGTTTTTAAGATAAACTTTACTGGTAATATATAATAATTATATAATTGAGTTTTTAAATGATGTAACACAAATTAATCAACCCTGACATTATAAGTAACGTAAAATAGATATTGATTTAATGTGATATGCATACTAAAAAAAAAAACAATTCAAAAAGCATAAAAAGGAAACGGAATCGTATCTTCAACAGAATAAGGAACTTGATAACACAATGACCAGAGGCATTATATATGGGAGGTAATGAAATAATCACCTAGGCAAATTCCAGATAAACCCAACGAAGCAGTTCCAAGAACGTTTGTTAATAAAAAAAATTCAAAAGTGTAATAGATAACTATATAACTTGAAGACAATCAAAATATAAAACAAACACTAGAAGTAAAGTAAAGATATTGAAGAATTTAACAAAGATTTTAAAGAAGAAATCATTATAAATTAATCAATTACCACGGTAAATTGAAGAAGAAATGAAAGCTTAAGGTTGATTCATTAAAGAACTTGAAGAGAAATCAAATTTGACAGATGACCACATAAAAGAAGTATTATCGAGTTAATTTAAAACATTTAATTCAGGACTCAAAGTTCAAGAATTAAAATAAAGTAAGATTTAAACCTGAAAGAACTAATAAAGACAAGATTATTGAAGCTGAGAAAAAGTTACAAAATATGTATCGAGTTAGAAAATCAGAACAGAAATAAATAAACTAATATACTGAAATGCAAAAGGTAATCAAGATTTACTCGATACATTTTCAAATAAATTTGCATGACTATAAATCGAATTGGAAAGGTAGCTTCACAAAGAGGTTAAGATCATGATACAGCATTAGATAACACTTAAAAAAGAATTTAATTCTAACATAGATGACTTTAAAAAACAAATGCCGAAATTGGATTATATTGTAGACAACCGTCCCACAATTTAAAGTATGCCCAAGAATTAAGTATTATTACAAAAAATTACAAGAAGATAATTTATTAATTTAATTATCAAATTAAAAAAATAATAATGTATTTGGACTCTGTATTTTAAATATCAGCTAACCCAAGAATAAGGCAATTAAGATAATTAATGATCAAATTAAAACAATAATAAATGATTTGACTCTGTAGTTAAAATATCAATAAACAAGGAGGAATCAATCACTGCTAATACCCAAGTAATTACTGCTAATACTAAAGCAATAACCCTATTGTTGAAGAAATTACCATAATGCTGAAGAAAAACAAAATAAAAAAATGTTTCTTAAACAAGAAACAACAATTACTAGAAAACAAAAAATCTGTTGATATTTTTATCTGCTTCTGAAGTTGCTGCAACAAAACGCGTGAGAATTAGCTGAAATAATTCTTAAACTTAAAAAGAAAGTACAGGAAAATAGAAAAAAGGGTAGAGGAATTGAGACATGAAGCGTTCGTTCTCTTTGAATACTATTAAAATCATATCTTTTGTTAAAACATCCCAATGAAAAAGTATTTTGAGCCGTCGTGGTGACCTGATACATTCCAACATATAAAAATAATGCCGATCTGAACTATTAAATATATTTGAAATAATACCTGAATTATCTTAGATTATAAAGATTTTATAAGCATAAACCCACAATATAAAATAGATGTATCTAGATATGCTTTGAGTGGTGTGTTTTATAGACGGAAAAAACCGGAACTTATATAATAGATATTAAGATTTTATTAAAGGGTTCAAGCTCCCCTGGGTGAACCGTATAAACACCGACTAAAAGCCCAATATCTACATTTTTATATTTAGGTGGTCGAAATAATAGCCTCAGGATGATTTTTTTACTTTTTGGAATATTTGATAATGTAAATATATAGCTGAGGCAGCTGATGACTTTGATACTGATAAGTTAATATCTATGTTATAAGAAAAAAATTAAAATTTAACGAAAACAAGGCACAATGTTTGATATTCACCCGTATGACGATTAACATTTACAGAATTTAACATTTATCTTTTGAATGGGGCAGTTACATCAAATTCTACATATCAATGAACCTTGTATCCTCTGATAGAAAAACAGCCTTTTTTATAAAAGGTTTTAATTACTATGTGTACTCCTAATCATATCTTACTAATTGGAACATAAGATCAAATATGTTTGTATAAACAACGCCTCGATATATGTTTAACTTAAAAATGTAATGCCCAATAAATCGTCTGTTTAACTTATAATATTATTTAAACCACCGTGTGACACCAAATTACAAAGCTATAATCTAAACGTTTAATGGTTTTTAAAATTTTTGTGAATTACATCGTAATACACAATAACTGTTTCAACAAAAACTGACCATAGTCGTCCTGCGAAACGTTCTATACTAAGGTCATTAAGTTGCAGACGGGTTACAGCGTAATTCTCCATAAACCTTTTCAAACAAAAACTATTTATCAACACCGGTGTCATTTTTTCAAAGTTATCTATATGCAACAACTTTAAACAAAAATTGGTTTTCTAATGCCACCGTTCCGCTTTATTGATTAATTGCAAATAACAGCAGATAAAAGGAAATGCAACCAATAATCGTCTGTTTAACTGCGGTATAATAGTTTAGTATATAAATAAGAAATTCGAAGTAATATTACAGGAGGTACATTTTTTTGTTAATTATTTTTAAATTTTTAGTTTTTGTTCCATTTTTTTTAATTTGGTAAGGTTTTGTCAATTTTAAAGAACCTAAAAAAACCTGTTTTTTTTTTTTTTTTTTAAAATTTTTCCCGGGCCCATTGGTCGGTTCGGACCAAGGGGTTATAGGTCAGGGGGGGGCAGTTTGACTTCGCACAAAAATTTATTTTTACTACTGGCATTGTTGACCATATTTTTTAAACTAAAAATTTTTAAAATTTGATTTTTTTTTAAGAAAAATTGTGCCCTTATTGCGCTTTTATGGGGACTTTTAAGAAAGCTTTTGGATTCTGTTAGTCGATTTTGGGTTTATGGAGGAATTTAAATTCAACAAAATTTTGGTTGATGGAAAATTTTTTAAAAAGTTATATACTAAATTTTATGATAAAAGCAAAAATCTTGTTTTAAAAAAAGAAAGTAAAGGTCTCTAAATTTTTTTCTTTTAGTGCATCTGGAGTTTGACAGGGGGGAAAATTTTTCCCAATATTTTTTCAAATTTTTCTGAATAAAATTTAGTGCCCTTTTTTGGGACACATTTTTAAAAAGGACTAAAAAACTCTATCAAATGATGTTAAAAAGAGTTTTTAAGTGATGATTTACTAAAGGGTTTTTAAAAATTATTTTTATTACTCTATGCTATGACACTGTATTTTTTTTTGAGAAAAAAAAATGAGTTTAAAAAACATTTTTAAAAACCCCAATATCAGAATTTTGTGATTTGTGGAAAACAAAACTTTTAAAACTCTGGGAAAACTAAAGTTGTTTTTTTTTCTCAAGGAAAAATAAAGATAAAAACCATTTTTTCCGTTATAATGGTAAAGTATTTTGTTTTTGTTATAATTTTAATTATCTGGGGCTAAAGTTAAATTTTAAATTTGGTAATTTCCACGAGACAAAAAAATCATTTAGTAGATAGGCAAAAAAAAAAACCCTTTTTTGGTATTTCTTTTGGGGAAAAGGCAAAAAAAACTTAAACCTCAGTATTGATTTACAGTTACATCTATTTGAAACAGTGATAAGGGCCTTATTTTTGTATGGATTGAGGTGTGGGGTAGCAGTGATTTTATTTTAAATTGGGAAATTTTCAACAAAATTTTTTTTAAAGAGGGTTACAAAAAATTTAAAAAAAATCCACCCCAAAAAGGGTTATGGTATTTGGTAAAAATAGGGACTTTGCCCATTAATGTTATTGTCAAAGTAGAGTATTTAAATTTTACGGTGCAAGGTTTTTGAAAGAAAAAACTGATAAGATCAGCCATATTCTGAATAAGCTTCATTTTCTTGAGGTATATTGTTGCCCTTGGATTTCATATTTTAAGAAAAATTTTGAAAAACCCTTGGGATTTGAAAAATATTGGATTAATCAGTCAGTTCCTTCGCCACTTTTTTTTTGTAATTTTAAAAAGGCTTAGTTTAAAAGGTTGTAAAAACAAACTTAAACCCAGAAGGGTTAAAAACCCCAAGAAAATGTGAGCTTTTATAAAATATTCGGGGACAGTCTTTAAATTTGAAGACTTTTGAAATTGTTTACCATCAAATTTTAATTTATCCTTATGCCATTTTGGGTTTGCCTTTTTAATAAGTTGCCTATTGAAAAGGGTACCTATATTTTTAATATTGCCCATGTGTAATAATCCCACTTTGGGGGTGATGGGTCATTTTTTTTTTGATTGTCCTTTTTTTAATCTGGTTTAGACGGGAATTTTACTTTCCCAAATTTTCATCACCAGATTTCAAGTGATAAAAATTTTTTCAGTGTTTGTTTCAAAGTTGTGAAAAACCCTTTCCCCGGGAAGTTGGCTTTTTTTTGCACAAAAAGTTATGTTGTTCCCTCGGGGGAATCTGTTAATCTGGTGTTTGCGTAGTCAAAAAATTATTGATTTACGTCAGATATGCATATATTTTCCCTTTTAAATCCCTTTCATTAAGTTTCAGTATCGGGCTATGTTTTTTTTTACATTTTCTTTTTTAGTTTTTTTTTTATGTACATGTATTTGCTTTTTTAAATGTTGCCTTTAAAAGGCTGATACCCAAGGGGCCCTAGTTTTTTGAATAAAATCTGAAACTGGAGTTATTTCCCCTTTAGTCGGGGCCCGCCATTTGTTTGGAAAAATTGCAGAAAAAAAACTTTTGAAAGTTCTCAGTAAATTACCGGCAGGTATTTTTTACTTTTCCGTATGCCAAGAAAATAAAGGAGAAGTCAAAACCAAATTTACGTACTGAAGGGCGTGTTAAAAACAAATTTTTTAAAGTATGAGCATCCTTTGAATACCCTTTCCTCTTTACAATACGGGGCCCGTGGGGCCCGGGGAGGGGCACGGGACATTTTGGGGGGTCAAAAACCTTGTTCTCCCCCAAACCCCCGTGCCAACCTTCAACCAATATATTTTGTTTTTTAAAACCCAAAACTGACCCAATGTCTCGATCAAAACAACAATTCTGTTACCGTTTCAATATTTTTAAAAATCTCCCTAGTATCAATGCTCAGAAAAACAAAAGGGACAACTTTTCCGAGCGTTTTAAACAAAAACTAGTTTGCCCAAGGGAAATTTGGAGAATAAAACCCCAGGGGATGTAAAATTTTACTAACGGGGCCGGGAAACCCCCCCAAAAACAATATCTTTTAGTGGTTAAAATAAAAATATCCCCTTTAATTTTCTCTGCCGCAGGGGCCCGAGGAGTACGACGCGGTTCTGTGACCCTTTTTTTGGGCAGGGCCGCGGGTTCGCTCCGCGCTATGGGGGGATCTTTTTTTTTCCTTTTTTAAGTTTTTTTTTTTATATCTTGAGAATATTTTGGGTTTAAAAAGAAATAAAAAATATTATTTTAGAAAAAGAAAAAAAAGAATGCCCGAAAGTGCGGAGCAAAACCCGTGGCCCTCCCCAAAAAAGTTCTTTCAAATCCGCGTCTGTACTATCTCAAACCATCGGGCTTTTGGCTTCTAAGCAAGTATTTTTATTTTAACCGCTAACGATATCGTCTTTTTTGTCCCGGCTCTGCGTAGTAAAATTTTACTGCGAACCCTTTAAGTGGGGAAAAAATTCTCCCATTTCTTTTGGGCCAAGAAAATCGTGTTTTTCATTCGAAGTAAGTTGTCTTTTTTTTTTTGCATTGATAGGTATGGGAATTTTTCAAACATGTTTTAAATGGTAAAAAGAAAATGTTGGATAATTTTAAGACATGTGTCAGTTTTTTTTTAAAAAAAAAAAAATGTATTGACTGAAAGGGTTTTCAGGGGCGGGGATGGGGGGGGGGGGGTGTGACCCCCAAAAGGGCTGTGGGGAGGGGGCCCCCCCCCCCCCCCCCCCCTATTTTAGAAAAAAAATTTTGATTTGGGCTGGTTATAGCTTTTTCATCTGACCATGGTGTTCCTCCCCACTCCCCACTCCCCCAAAAGGTCATGGTCACAAAAAAGGCAGCTGTGCCCGGTTTTTAGTTGCCTTTTGTTTTTTTTAAATTTTTATACACTTGAACAGGGGTTTTTTTCGAAGTCAACCAGCCCGAAAGAAGGGTTTTTAAATTTTATCATGTGGAGATATGATTATTCTAGATTTTAAAACCCAAAGAGGAAATTTTTTTGTTTGAGTTAATATTTGTACCTTTTGCCCCCACTTCTTTTAAAAAAGTTGGATCAGTCACTTCCCACCTTCAATGAGAAATGTTGGGGAATTAAAGAAATAAAAATTCAAGATTTTTGTTTTTTAATTTTTTACTGCAAAGCGGAGACGTGCATCCGCACCAAGGGGCGGGAAACATAGATTATGTTTTAATTTAAAAATAAAAATTTTGGAAAGTTAACAAAAAGGAACCCCGGGGGACAACCCAAAAATTTTCCCTGTTTGGTTTGGGGCAAAAGGTGTAACTTGTAAAGCTGTTAGCTTGACATTTTTGAATTTTTGGACTCGTTTTAAAATGTTCCCGGGGGTTATAGAGGGTGTAAAAATTTTCAAATTGATTCAAAGTTAACTCATTTAATTTTTTTTGGCAGAAAAAGTACTTTTTTAACTTTTCTTTTTAAACCCGTGTGAAGGAATGAACAGTTCCTTCCCAAAGGGGTTGATGTTTATCAAGGATATAAGGCGTTTTATGAAAACTTTTCACAAATTTAACTGCTTTGAACAAAAAGGGGAAAATTTTTTTTACATTTTTAACGTAGATGCTTTACCCAAAAAAAAACAGAAAGGGGAAATTTTAACTCAAAATTTTTTATTTGCTGTTTTGTTTTCAGAAAAACCCCCCCCCCCCCCCCCCGGGTTTGGGTAATTCTTCACTGACTCGAAAATTTAAAATTTGGGGGCTTTCAAAGTGATCGGAGGGAAAGGGAAGGGCAAGGTGGTGGGGTGTGCTTTTAACCCCCCAATGAAAGGGCCTGGGGTTTACCGAAAGACGTGACCCAGAAAAACAAAACTGGAAACTGTTTGGGCTTTACATTTTTTTTTCCCCAAAAAATATACCTATTTTAATTTCTGTTTTAAATACTGTTGCTCCGGGGGAAGGAAGGTTTGAAATTTTAAAAAAAGGAGCGAGCCCTGTTAGAATTTCGGCCCTTTTTGTACTAAGAAAAATTTTGGGTTTTTTGGTTGAAAATTTTTGTTTAGGTCCCCCTTTTTCAGGGAAAAGTTAAGAGCTACAGCTTGGGAAAATTTGCCAATTGATTATAATTACTAAAATCTGATATGTCATAGAGACTCTTTTCTTTTTTAAATATGAAAAATACAACAGAAAAGATGAAAATCAAAAAATTGTTATTACAGAAAAAATGGTACAGAGGGAAAAAAAAAGGCAAGTCTTTAGTACATGTCTTTAATTTGAAGAAAAAAAAAATGATCCTAAAAAAAATTTTGGTCGATTTAAAATCATTGGATATGTAAAAAAAGTAAATCTTCTCCTAGTATTATTCTTTAAAAAATAGATATTTCTAAAATTTTTTTGAGCCTTTTAAGATTGCAAATTTATTTTAATATTTTTTTACCCGTGTTGTTCCCAGTTTTTGTTAAAAAACTACCATTTCCCCCCAACTGTCTAGTGTTGATTCTGCAGTTTTAAACAATTTTTTTAGGAAAAGAAAACCCAGAGTCTAAGAAAAATTTAAATTACCCCCCTTTTTTTAGTGAAGGGCTTTATTACAAAAAAAAATTTAGTAAATCAAACCCCCTTAAAAAACATGGTTTTGACATTTTTTCCAAACCCCCACCTTTTTAAAGATGCTGCACCTTATTTATAAAATTGGGAAAATTAACCCATTTAAATTAAAAAGCCCCCTTTCTACTGTACCTAGTGAACTTAAAAGGCTAAAGCTTTAAACCCTTTTTTTAAGAAAAAAAATAGATTGATGTTTTTAAAAATTTCAGGGCCAGGGCCCGTTGTTCGAAAATTTAAAAAGGGGGATTAAGCTAACGGTTGATTAAAATTTTTGAAGGGTTTTTTTTAGGCATTTCAGGGCGACTCTGAAAAAAAAAAGGTATCGGTTGAATTATGAGCAATGAAAGTCTTCACAATTTAAAAACAAAACATTTATACTATTGTTTCTCACCAAGTTAGTATTCTGAAAACAAAATTTAACAGGGGTTAGTTTGCAGCCGGTTAAAGTTTCGAACAAACCCACCCCAAATTAGCATTTGTGTATTATATCAAAAAATTTAGAAAAAAACTGGTTTTAGTAGCTAGAGTCTTTTCTTGTTTAAAAAAGGTCTTTTATATGAATTTCAAAGGGTTTAGATTTTACCAATCCACTGGATCTGCCTTATTACTTGTCAGCCATATCAAAAATAAAAATCCCAAAAATCTGTATTCAGGAAAGATATGTTTTGGGTCTCCAGAAAGCTTTTGACATTTATGGACCCCTTTTAATTCTTTGTGACAAATTAAAAGAAATTTGGGGATGGGACAAATTGAGTGGTTTTTATTCTTACTTATCCGGTCGTAAAAAAGTCAATGTGAATAATAAATATGTCAGAATTTTTTTGAATATTTCATGCGGTGTTCCACAAGGAAAACATTAACCCCCAACCCTTTTTAACCCCCCTTTTCTTTTTTTTTGCTATGTCAATGATATGAGTATCATGTGAATAATAAGTCGCAATTTTAATGCTGCAAAATGAAGTGCTATCCATTTTCTCATAAATACCCAAAGGGAAATTGGGGAAATGTCAGAAAAGCGAAAACTGTAGAAAAATGGTTTATTTTGACAAAAAATTTATCACCACTTGGCAAAACGAATGTACTTGTTTTTTTCTAAAAAAAAACTAGCAAAGGTTGCCAAATTTTAAATGTATTTTGAACGGTCTACCCGAATAAACAAACGTAAAATACCTTGGAATGTATTAACAATACTTTCCTGCTACACTAAAAAAAAACCATTTTTAAAAAGAAAACTTCAAAACTGAAATTTTTGTTGGGCATAAATAATATTTAAACATAATATAGAAAAATTTTATAAAAATTTTTTAAATAAAATGCATTTTGCAATCCTTTTTCTTTTGGGTATAGTGGTTTTCAAAATATTTAAAAAAATAGATTACAAGTGCCCAAAAACAAAGTTATCGTTTATTTGGGGTTTTAGATTATCAAGATCTTTGAAATTTCCCAAATTTTTGTAAAAAGGTGGCTTAATATTGAAAACAAATCAAACAACAAAGGCTCAATCATTTTCAAAAATTTTTTAATAATATTTCCACATACATGCCAAAAACTTCTCTCTTGTCGCTAAAAACATTCAAATTGAACAGGGTTTTAACATTTCATGACCCAAGTTGACAGTTCTACATGAACTACTTTTTTTTTTCAAGCTAAAAAGACTGGAATACCCTTTCCAAATAACATAAAAAATTAAAAAAAAAAATTATATTTTTAAAAAAGAGTAAAAAGGGAAACTCTTAATTTAAAAAAAGTGCAAAAAAATCGATTTTATCTTTTATTATTGCATGATAAAATTTTATTAAAATAGTGTGCAATATTTCTTTTATTCTGTATAGTTTCATAATTGAATAAAACGTGATACTTGAAATAATCAGGGATAAACAGAAACTCTTGTTTTAAATTTTTTTTATGCTAGAAATTTTTCTTTTTAGAAAATTTATATTTAAAACAGCCTTTTTTGTCCCTTGATAATTTTTCATGGGACCCCTTTGGGAAATAAGTAAAAATACTTTAGTTCCTTGTTTATTGCCCAAAAAATTTTAAAATTTAATTTATTTTTTTTTTAATAAAAAGCATCCTTTTTTCTTAATCCTTCGGGTTTAAAAGACACAGCTATTTCTGTGATATAACTAAATGTATTTTTGTAAAATTTGGTTTTATAATGGGGTATTTTGAAATATTTATTCAGACATAATTATATATTCACGAATAAATTTTCTATCTACCCACCACCCCCAACATAGCCCTTTTTTTCACCCGGTTTTTTTATGATCGATTTTTTTTGTATCAGGTTCCGTGGCAGGTCTAATCACCCAGGACACCCGAGACCCCCTTTTTATTATTTTAGAATTGGGAATTTAAGTGACTTTGATCAAAAATTTTTAGCAAGAAATGGATGACAAAAGTAGTTTTATCTGGGTTTTGGTACAAAGACATTACTCCCCCGGGGACAATACCGCTGGGACTTTACTCCTCCAGGTATCTTTACCCCCTAGTCTTTACACTTTTTTTAATATACATAAAAATTACTGTGTGGCCCAAATAAATTGGATTATTCAAGTTAAAATTTGATTTGATTAAATAGAGGTCAGCACATTTTAAAATTTATAATTAACATGGTACTGTAGCAAAACATTATCAACTGTAACTCACTGCTTCGTGGGCGAACAAAATAAAAATGGCACGAAATGTCGGCGAGTCAAAGACAATAATTCTTTGGGTATTTACACAAAAAATGAGATGGGTATTCTTAGATACTTGTCAAATAAAAACTATTTTACATATAAGGGCAAAATAGCCCAGGGGGTTAACTGTCGTTTAAAATTTGCAGTGCTTAAATATCAGGATTCGATCCCAAAAATTGGTTCTTTTTAAAAAAATGGGTTTTTTGTAATCCTGCTTTGTTTTTTTTTATTTGATTCTGTTTTTTTTTCTTTTTTTTTTTTTTTCTAATACGTGTTTTTTTTTTTTTTTGGGGGGATTTTCTTTTTAAATTAATTTTAAAATTAATACATTTTTAAAATTCATTCATTATGGCTCCCGCTTACTGTCGCAAACGCAGCGTGTCTCTCTGAATTTTCACCTTCATACGCGTGTCTGTATCAGAGTCACGCCAGACTAACAAAATCCCAACCATTCATATAAATACCCTTGGGCAACATCCTGTCCCCAAAAATTCCCCTCCCCCTTTTCACAAATGTTTGCAAAATACTTCCAGTCGCGGGGTGTTATCTTTCCGAAAGCTTTTTTCGAAAGAGAAAAATTCTTTAAATTTAAACTTGAATGCGAACTGAAACCCTGTTTTTCAAGACCCGATCAACTCAATCGTTTAGACTGCGGGTACGGGTAACCGAATACAGTCATGTCCATGCCCTTTTAAAATTTGTAAACAAAAAACTTAGGGCCTTTTTTCCCTTTTGCAAAACCCAGAATTTCCCGGGTTTTACATGTGTCATCAAATCGTATTTTTTTTGTCGAGCCAATTTTTCACTTCCCTTTTTAACTTACTGGGGGGAAAAAGCGATCTTCCTGGACATTAGATATGGTGCTTATCAAGAAAACAACAAATTGGCAGGCAATTTTGGTTGATTTTTTCTTTAAAACCATTTATAAAAAATTTTTCGGGTTCTTTTCACATGGTAATCTCCACGCGTGATTTCGATTTAAAAACTAACCCGGGCACCTTTAACAAAGCCGTTTCAAAACCCGCTGTACAATATGACCGCCCCCCCCTTTTAAAAGGGAACACGAAACAACATCTTCCGACGCCACATTTCAAAGCTGTTGGCTCGTGCAAAAAAGTTTCGTCCGTTAATATGGGCGTCCAGCTCCCTAAATGCCTTCTTTTTTCCGAAAATTTGCGCCCGAAGAAAAACAAAATCTGACCGTTCCATTAATTGCTCCTGACGACCCAACCTTTCCAAAGAATTCCATTCCCTTTAAGTATCCCTTAAATATGCTCACCCCCGATAATTTATTTTTTCTTTAACCTGCAAATTTTTTGGTTGGAATAATTTTCCGGAATTAATCATGTCTTGCACTGTTCTTTTCAACAGTTTTAATCAAAGTTCTTTTTCCATATTTTCTGAGAAATTTTTTGCCGATTTTTCATGAGGGGGGTTTCCCTTTTAAACCGTCTTTGAAACATTGCCCGGAGCCCCCTCAAAACAGCGTTCTTCTTAGAGCATTCAGTGGAACCCTCAACTGTCCCTCGTTTTCTCTTTTTTCAGCTGAAATTATAAGAAAAAGGGAAAAACAGAAAAAAACTTAAAAATTACGGGGTATTTTTAAAATAAAACTATCTAATTTAAAAATACAAAAATTTTAGAATTTCGAAATTTTCCCTAAACCCTTAGAAAAATAAAAATCGCTCACAAAGCTTTTCGTGTTCACCTTGGGGCTACGAATGGTATGTCAATGTATAAAGGGAAATACGTACCTGCATTCCATCTAAAATGGATGTTCACAAAAAAAACCTTTTTACGCTTTTTAAACCGTTTTATTTTCAAAGCCACTAAAAAAAACCAGTTTTGTATCTATGCAAAAAATAATTGGAAAAAAAAATTCAACTCCGCCTCCCATTCACACCTGCACCAAAACGCAACAAAAATAGGGGTACATACTACTCCGTTAAACGTCTCTAAATTAGGATACTTTCAATATCGCAAACGTGATTTACCTAAACGGGTCAGGATACGGTCGCTGGTTTGTTTACAAAATAAATTTCGTTCGATTACTTTTTCCCAAAAACTTGGTAAATTACTGAAATGCTTTAACAAAAAAAAATTTGTGTTTAATTTATTTTTTGTAGACTCTCAACACAAAATTTTAATTAAATTTTTTTACAAAAAAACAACCAGCATTATCATTGAAAAATTTCCGCAATAGATTTTTTAAAGAATTAGAACAATGCAAATTAAAAAATCTGTCAAGTTCAGATAAAATTTAAATTTTTTCAAATCTTCATTATTACAGTTTTCTAAAAAAAACTATTTTTAAAAAATTTTGTAATTTGAAATTGGGTTCATCTAAATTAATTGTCAAAATTGGAAAAAAACATAATGCATTAAAGAAAATTTTTTTAAATTAATGAACGCAAAGACTTTTTAATTATCCAAATTAAAGATTTTTGAGCTTGATTCTTGCATCTTGGAAAAAAAAAACGAAGAAATGGATTCATATTTAAAAAAACCATTTGTCTGAAATTGAAATTTTGCTGCACATTGTTTTTTTTTTTTTTTTTTTTTAAAAGAAAACCAAATTTACTTAAATCTAAATCTTGCAAAAACCAACTGGTGTTTCCCGAAATTTTTCCCTGCCGGAAAAAACCACTGCACCCCCTGCCAGTGACTCTCGCTTTAATAAACGGTTTTTCATCACTGAAAAAATTTTTTATGTAAAAAACGAGAAAAGCGGGTACCTTTGATATTTTCCCCTTCCTCCATTCCTTTAGTATTTTCTCGTTTCAAAAAACGTTAGTTTAGCGTAAAACAAACGTTTGCACAAACGATAAAACTAAAGTGGAACTTTGTTATGTGCATAACGCACAAATCATGACACCTCGCTTCGGACGTTAATTTCCCGACTTTTTTTCATTCTCTACTATAAAAAAGAGTGCTATAAAGGAAAGTATTTCAAAACCTTTTGTAAAAACGGTTGCAAGAAAAAAAAATCTGCCAAAATAAAATCTAACATGATACATATGTAAAAAAATATCAGTCATTGTTTACAAATCGGAAAAAATTCCGTCCCTTGGCCCCTGCGCAGGGCGAAATTTTGGCAAGCCTCATTACCACCCAAGCGAGGTGCCCTGGGGAAGGGAATTTTTCTATCGATTTGAAAACCATGACAATATTATATTCTAACCCCTTTATAACTTGATGGATCTGCTGTAAAATAAACTAAAAAATTGATTTAAAACAATTTTTTTTTTTCATAAATGCACATTTTTGTTCAACAATCATTTTAGCCCCTTCGATAATCCTTTTTTCAAGGGGATGTGTTTAGTTTAGCACACAAGAAAAGAAAACATTTTGGTTACACCCAGAACTCAGGAAAGGGATTGTCAATTGATTTTTTAAAATTTAGTAATTGACAAACTATACGGTTATCAAAAAGTTTTAAAATCAAAAAAAGAATTTTTTGACCATAATGAAAAAATTTTTTCATTTTTTTTTTTTCCAAATTGCATAATATCTTTTTCAATAGGGACCAGATTATTGTCAAGCTTTTTGTAGTTATTCTTAAAATTCCGGGTTTTTGGTTTTTGGTTAAAAAAAATTAAAGGGTTTAACAATTGAAAAAAAATCTACTCCCAAAACTGAAAAAAATCGGCTTCTGAAAACCCTATTTTTGTTTTTGGGGAAATGCATTTGATTTAATATTTTATAAAACAAAAAGGTTGCATATTTAAACTCAAACAAAACATTTTTTTCAAAATTTAAAGTTGGACACTCTAAGAAGATCCAGATTTATTCGTTCACTAAGTATATAAATTTTTTTCAATATTTTTTATCTGATAAATTGTTTAAATTCCCTTAGAATTCAGGGTTTTTTCAGGCCCCAAAATTTCATAATATTTTGCGAGAGGGCCCTTTTTCCTCCTTGTCGTAAAAATACAACACTTTTTCAAAATAAGAAAAATAATTAAACTTTTAATTTTTTAAATGTATTTTGTGATATCTGGGGTTTTTTTTATTTTGTATATGGGGCATAGGTATATGTATATACCGATTTGCCAAAAATTTTAATCCAAAATAAGATCAATCAGTTGTCAATCAATTTTTTATAACAAATATATCAAAGTTTGAGGTTTCAACATTTGACAACCCAAAAATATCGTTTAAACCCTTTGATAAAATGGCCTCATTCCATTTAATTTAATGCAGAAAATTTACAACAGCACGTGACGCTCCAGTCCCTGGTTTTTGACTACAGGGTTTTTCTGAACTTCAATAGATTTTTCCAGTATTCGGGGCTGTACTTTCCTTTTCCTTGGAAGGTCCATGACTGTTTTATACCCTTGGCAAATCATTGGGGGTTTTTGTATGAAACAATCTTGAAATACTTATTGTTCTGATTCCTTTTTTTAGACATACCAGTGAAGTCATCATTTGTTCTGTCAAGATTCTTTGTATTGTTGTAAGTTTCTTAAATTCTTCATTTGGGAACACGTCTTATAAATTTCCTTTTTGTTTCTTATAAATACTCTTTTTTTTTTCGGGGTATCATGAATACTGCAAGGGAATTGAGGAAATCAAGTAAGTAAACAAAAAAAAAACTGTTTTTTTTAGCTGTGTAATTAACCTTCAAGAAAAAACTGATGACAAAAAAAAAAAACAGGAAAACACCCGACAATGCATTTTTTGTTGAATTAGGAAGAACATCTTTCCTGATAATTATACATGGTTACTTCAACTTACTTTTAGATTACTCATTTAAAAATCATGCAGGAAGCTTTTTTCAGATTGGGGGGCATTTTTAAATTTTGGAGCACATCAAACAGGTATGGGATTGACAAGATTTTTAAAGTTTTTGTTGTGTGATAAAAATTTTTAACCCACGGGAAAATTATTGGGGAGGGCCCCTCACCTTCCCATCCCCGTTCTATGGGCCTGTAAAAACATGAAAATCGTATAATTTGCTCCACTATTTTGGGGAAAAGGGGGGCATTTTTACTCACCCCAGCGTTGGGTCGGCATGAGCTGCCTTGGTTAAAGTTTTTTGGGAACCTTTGTTTTTTTTGCTCACAAAACCAAAGACCGGGGGGAGCATTCTGATCAGTCACCCTCCGTTCCTCTCCCCCAACATTTACTTTAAATGACATCCCCATAAACCGCAGGGGCCCAATTTATCCAAAATTTAAGGGGAAATTTTCCCTTGGGGGAAACCCACAAAAATTATTAAAAAATTGAATTCCATCAAAATCTGGGTTTCCGTGGCAACAGAAAGGAAAAACTGTAAAAATCTTCCCTCAGAAACCCGAAGCCCCCAGAGCTTTGATATTTGGTGTGAAGCATTGCCCAGTGGGGCCCTACCAATTTGTTCAAAACCATGACCCCGAGGTCAAATTTGATCCCGCCCCAGGGGTCACTTGATTTTACTAGGAAAATCTTAAAAATCTATTCTTTAAAACCAGAAGCCCTAAGCTTTGATATTTGACAGTAGCATTGCGAGAGGACCTCTACAAAAAATTTCAAATCATGACTGGGGGTCAAAACTGACCCCCCCCAGGGGGCACTGAAATTTTTTAAAGGAAAAAACTTCAAAAAAAATTTTTAAAAAAAACCGAAGGCCTAGAGCTAAAATATGACAAATTAGCATTGCCTAGGGCCTCACAAAAATTTTTTCAAATCATACCCCCCCCCAGGGGTTACTATTTACTAGGAAAAAACTCAAAAAATTGGCCCCCCCCCAGGGGTTATTTTATTGACACAGAAAATCTTCCAAAAAATTTTTTAAAATCATCAGGACAATTTTTTAAACATTAGCTCATTTACCTGGGAAACCCTCCAGGGGCATCATAACCCTTTTGTTCTGTATTCTTCATTTTTTTTTAATTAACTGTAACTTTACATAAAAAAATTGGGGAGCATACAAACAGTATTTGCAGGTCCTATACCCAACTTCCCAGGGTTTTTAAGGGCATCCAAGGTGTTTTACTTAGGTTTTTAAGGTTAAAGTTTTTTTGGGCCCCCCTTTTTTTTTCTGTCATATCTTTTTATTTTTTTTTTAATCACAAAACTTTACATAAAAGTTGTCAGATACCCTAAGTATTCGGGGCTGTCCCATTTACCCCAAAGGGCAAGGTCACCAAGTTATTTTACTTTTGGTTTTTTTTCTGTTAAAGTTTTTGGGCAACTTTAATTTCTAGACTAATTTCTTTGCTACATAGAGATATTTGGGGAAACTTTAATATTATCATAATCATCGGGAAAAAATTCCCCTAACTCGTTTTATTGTTTTTTTTATTTGACAGAATTATGCCCCTTACATACCTGGTTAAAATGTTTTGGACAAACTTTGTGTTTGGGTCAAATCGCCTAATAGGGAGGGGCGCTTTTGACTGACTTTTTTTTAAAATGTACTTTTTTTTTCCCGCAGACGGGCCTCGGGAAGTGCTTCATTTTTAAAGCAGAATCAAAGTTGTAGGCTAAGCAATATTGGAATAGGGGTTTGACTCGCCAGTTTAGAATTGGTATGTTATTTAAAATTAGATGTTATGAAAATTTTAAAAGTACTTAAAACACTTTAAAATTTGCGAGAACTTTATTTCGCGAAATTTTCCCGTTTTGGGATTTTATTATTTTGCGAAAAACTTAAATTTTGCGTGTTAAAACGTAATTTTTTTTGGAATGGAATCCGGAAGAAAAAAAGAAGTACGACGCTTTTGGGGGTTCTTTTGCATTTTGGGGGGAAAATGAGACTCACGTTAAAAGTTTATTTTCCCTTTTCCCCTGGGGCGTGACGCTCTTTTTTAAACAGTTAAAAAATAACGGAAAGAAATTGGGGTTTTTAAAACCGGCTTAATCGCAATGTTAATTTAAAAATGTGGGAGTCTGGGGAAAAAAACAAAAAAGGTAAAAAAATAAGTTAAACTAAAATTTAAAAATGGCCCCGACTGGGACTCCATTTTACAAAAAACCGACTTTAACCCTTTTTTTCACCCAATCAGCAAACTTTTCACAGTTTTTTTGATTTTAAAAAAGGGAGACCCTTTTAAAAGGAAACAAGGGGCATTTTTAAAAAAAACTCGTCTTTTTAAAAAAACGTTTCTTACGGAAAAAAAATTGGTGTAAAATGCCCATTTCAATTGTCTAAACGTGTTTTTAGGGTTTTTTCACGAAACGCCGTCCAATTAAAGGTAGAACATTGACCTGTAAAAAGTTTAAAGCGCTGTCCACGGAACCACTCACCTAAAGGGTTTTTAAAACCCTGCAGAAAATTGAGATGACACTGAATGGACAGCGGGCTGGATTTGGGTTTGGAAATTTAGTCCAGCTTAATTAATTACTATATTATACATTACTATGTAATTAATGGGAAAATAAATTTTGAAAGGTCAAGTACATAACACCGTTTGTTTCTTCCCCCCGTGCTGACGATACATCAGAATTGATAAATGTTTATTTAATAAAAAAAGAACTTTGCGTATACATGTATTTTTGTATATAATTAATCATTTAACCTACTTTTTTGAACCAGGTGGGAAACACGCAAATCCCAAAACTAATTTCGAAGTGCAACTTTATCGTTTAGGACCATTTCGGGCATCAGCGAATTTCGGATAAACAGGAACAGGGAAAGCTTTTTCGCGGGCACTTTGAATTTTGCGGTACTTAACCCCGCGAATTTTGCGAAAAATTTAAAATTTTCGCGAAAAAAAAGGTGTTTTACATAGTTTGATTTCATTTTGTCTGCGGTCAAAACCCATTTTTTGCAACTAGTGTATTTTTTTTTTCCTCTTTATTTTTTCTGATCTCATGTATATGAGTAGTCAGGCCAAATAGAAAAAAGTATGGTTCAGGGAACATGCCAAAATTTAAGGGGGAAAAAAAATTTTTTTAGTTTTTTTTTGTATCGAAATGAAGAAAAAGATTGGGAAAGGGCTTGATAAAAATTTTACATATTTTTTAACTAATACAACAAAAACAACAAGTTGTTTGTGAGAAATGATCTTAACATAATATCAGGACTTATTAGAAGGGAGCATTAAAAGATTTTTTTTCTCAGAAAAAAAAAAGGGTTGGGGGCCCAGTTAAAACAAGATAGGTGGGGTTTCCTGAACCACACATATTTTGGATTTTGGCCCAACATATTTGTAGGGGCAATTTTAGGGATTTACAGTTCCTTCCCTTGGGGTTGGCTGGGATAATGGGAGTTTTGGGATGAACTACAAAAAACATCGATAAACCCAAGGGTTCAGAGGACAAGCAAAAAACTCCAAAGTTATCCAAGGGCTTGATTATCCAAATTCAAGGGTTGTCTGTATCTTTAAAACCCCATGGCACGCAAAAAAAACACAATCTGAAAAAAACAGGACTTTGCATTTTTTCAGTTTTTATTTTTCAGTGTTGTTTCATCTTTGGGAAAAATTTGCCTCTATTGTACTTATTGAAAACTATGCATTTTTAAAGTACCCCCGGGCCCCGTAGCCAGGGGAGAGCGTCCGCTTCGAGTGCAGGGGGTCGGGGTTCGATCCCCGGTTGCGTCATACCAAAGACGTAAAAAAGGTACTAGCAGCTTCTTCCCCCGGGGGCTCACTTAAGGGGGTTGCTAGGACTGTCAGCCCAGTGTCAGTAAATGTGACTGGGGGGGGTATCATCCACGTGTCTACGCTGAATCCAGGGGCACACTATAAATTGGGCATTGGCTCACTGTACAGTAGACACCGCTTTATATACTGTAAAATTTTGAAAAAGAGTTAAACCCAACACACCCACACCACGCATTTTTAAATGACCTAAAAAGTGAGAAGGATGCAAACCTTTTTTATTACCCCTTCCATAGTGACAAGGTGAGCTTTTGTGATCACCCTTCGTCCGTCGTCCGTCCTTCAACAATTTCTTGTCTGCACGATAGCAACTTCATTTATGATTTGATTTTAACCAAACTTGCACACAACTTGTATCACCATAAGATCTCGGTTCCTTTCTTGAACTGGCCAGATCCCATTATGGGTTCTAGAGTTATGGCCCCTGAAAGGGCCAAAACCAGCTATTTTGACCTTGTCTGCACAATAGCAGCTTTATTTATGATTTGATTTTTACCAAACTGGCACACAGCTTGTATCACCACAAGATTTTGGTTCCTTTCTTGAACTGGCCAGATTCCGTAATGGGTTCCAGAGTTATGGCCCCTGAAAGGACCAGAATTAGCTATTTTGCCCTTGTCTGCACAAAAGCAGCTTCATTTATGATTTGAATTTAATCAAACTTGCACAAAACTTGTATTGCCATAAGATCTCAGTTCCTTTGTTGAACCGGCCAGATCCCCTAATGGGTTCCACAGTTAGGGCCCCTGAAAGGGCCCAAAAATTAGCTATTTTGACCTTGTCCTGCACAATAGCAACTTCATTTAGATTTAAATTTTAACCAAACTTGCACACAACTTGTATCACCACAAGATCTTGGTTCCTTTTTTAAAACTGGCCAGATTCCATCAGGGTTTTCCAGAGTTATGGCCCTTAAATGTCCAAAATTGGCTATTTTGGTTTTTTGCAGCCCATATAGAGACTTCATTTATGGTTTTATTTGATAAAAACTTCCAAAATATCTTCAGCAACAATAAATCTTGGTTTCCATGACAAATCAGATCCAATCGTAGTTTCCAGAGTTATTTTATATCTGATTACCTCCCCTGATTGTAGTCAAAATGATTTATATCGTAAGTACTTACAGGACTTATTTGAAATTTCATTATTCATTAGTTGGACCGAACCAATCGGGGTGATAACAATGGACTGATTTTATCAAATTACCTCCCTTTATTTCAAATTAAAATGGGTAAAAACAAATATCTCCGTAACTAATGAAGATACTGATCTGAAATTTCATTTATGTCAACAGATTTATTTGGCAGATCCTTCTTTTGTTAACTTACAGTAATTTTCTTTTGAATTACTTCCCTTTTACGTTACTATAAATAGCCTATTTTTAGTAACTTTTTTATTATTGGCCGTAGGGAAAAACTGAGACCACTTTTCTGTGGTACAACATGGATGGTACCTCCAATTTTTAGGTGGATTTTGACAAATCTGTACCTTGTAAGAATTTTGTTTTTCTTTTTGGTTAAATTTCTTATCTTTGTTGTTCCTGTCCTTTGGACTTAGATATTTTTTCTGAGGACCTTCTTGTCCTCGAGTGCAATGATAACAGGTGAGCGATATAGGGCCATCATGGCCCTCTTGTTATACATATATGCCCGAGTTATCCAATATGAAACACAGAACAAAATAATGCCTTGGAGATAAGACATCGCTCAAGTCTTAAAGTTATTGATGCTCAAATTATCCAGGGTAAAGTTCCATTGAACAAATAAAAATTGGCCGGGACCATACAATGTCCTTGAGTTACCCAGGGTTCTCGAGTTATTGATGCTCAAGTTGACGGTATTTAACTGTACAACTTTTGCAGTTGTAGAGAGTTTCCAATGAAACTTCATAAACATGGTTATTATGTAGTGCAGTTTTGTGTGACATGTTATTATGCCCCTTTGGGCCTTGCAGCATTATAACACCCTTGGACTTAAAAAACTTCCTTATTTTCTTAGACAAAGCAGCAATTTTGCATATTTATTATGCATTGATAGCTCTAGTTATGTACAAGAAAAAGTAGACAAAAAGAAATGAAAAACAACTATCCACAGTGGTCTTACTATGTTTTTGAAACCCTTTGGAATATAAAGATTGCTTTACTAAGTGAAATATGCTTTTCAGGAGAAGCGAGTCCCCAGAAACTGACAAAAGTGAAAAAATTTCCAAACAGAAGCGAAAAAGAAAGAAACTCAGCTTTAGTCTAGTATGACTTTAAAATTTTATTACAATTGCTTTTGTTAGATGCCTGCTCAGTTTTTAGCTCGACTACGGTATATGAATTATGGAGAGCTTTCCTACTCGTCCCGGCTCGGCGTCCTTCCGCGTCCGTACATTGGGTAAAGTTTTATGCACTTTCTCTTTATTTTTGTTATACTTGATGGATTTGCTTCAAACGAAAATAATTGTTCCTCATCATCACCCACATCATATGGCACAATGGTCAAAAACTCTGGCACCAATATTTCATGAATATCCCCCCTTTTCACGTAGAATTTCAGGTTAAAGTTTTAGTGCACTTTCACTTTATCTCATTATTACTGAATGGATTTGAGTCAAACTTAAAATAGTTGTTCCATGTCACTAC
The DNA here is from genome assembly GCF_021730395.1 of Mercenaria mercenaria. Taxonomy (NCBI): domain Eukaryota; kingdom Metazoa; phylum Mollusca; class Bivalvia; order Venerida; family Veneridae; genus Mercenaria; species Mercenaria mercenaria. Next base: position 11,617 of record NW_026462873.1, on the reverse strand, counting down.
CCTCATCATATGACACAAGGTCAATAACTCTGGCACAAATATTTTATAATTAAACCCCCCTTTTCACCTAGAAATTTAAGGTAAATTAATTTTGATGCATTTTCACTATATCTGTTCTTTCAGAAGGGATTTGATTCAAACTTAAAATATTTTTCCCATCACATCACTTACATCATTTAATATAAAGGGCTATAACTGTGACACCTGTACATTTTGTATTTTATGAGTTATCCTCCTGTTTTACTTAAAAATTCAGGTTAAATTTTTTATGCACTTTCACTCTATCTATGTTATTACCAAACAGATTTGATTCCAACTTGAAACAGTTTAGTCTAGTATGACATTAGTTTTATTAATCCCCCGCCACAATGGTGGGGGTTATAGGAATGGTCTCCTTCTGTTCCTTCCGAGCTCACATTTGCATACTTATTTGGGCTATAGGAACAATAGGTAACTGTACTTTTCTTTGATGTCATTCATTCCGTAAGGGTTTTATGTGGCTATTTTTCTCTTACGTGGCTAAAAGAACAATAGAGAGAACAAGTGAGTAGCCACATAAGTATCCATATGTAGGAACATCTGTTCTTTCCGTAACACTTTCGTGTCCGTTTCCATATCTCCTAAACCCCTGAAGGATTTTCATGAAACTTGGGTCAAAGATCACCTCATCAAGAAAATTTTTGCAAAACCCATGAGTCAGCCAGGGTCGGTTCAAGGTCAAGGTCACAACTCAAGGTAAAAGGGGTTTGAGCCTTCCATTTTGTGTCTGCTTCCATATCTTCAAAACCCCCCTTAAAGGATAATCATGAAACTTGGGTCAAATGATCACCCATAAAGACAATGTGCAGAACCCATGAGTCAGCCTTTTGGTTCAAGGTCAAGGTCACAAACCAAGGTCAAAGGTTTGGGGCTTTCAATTTCGTGTCCGCTCTGTATCTTTTAAAACCCCCTTAAAGGATAATAAATGAAACTTGAATCAAATGATCACCTCATCAAGACGATGTGCAGAACCCATGAGCCCAGCCATGTCGGCTCAAGGTCAAGGTAAACAACTCAAGGTCAAAGGTTTGACCCCTACCTTTTTCGTGTCCGCTCTGTATCTTTTAAACCTTTTGAAGGAAATTATGAAACTTAGATTAAATGATCACCTCATCAAGATCATGTGCAGAACTCATGACTCAGCCATGTCGGCTTAAGGTCAAGGTCACAACTCAAGGTCAAAAGTTTGAGCCTTCCATTTTGTGTCTACTTTGTATCGCCTAAACCCCTTGAAGGATTTTCATCAAACTTGGGTCAAATGATCACCTCATCAAGATGATATGCAGAATTGATGAGTCAGCCATACCGGCTCAAGGTCAAGGTCACAACTTAGAGTCAAAGGTTTGAGCCTTCCATTTTGTGTCCATTCTGTATCTCATAAACCCCTTGAAGGATTTTCATGAAACTTTGGTCAAATGATCACCTCATCAAGAACTCATGAGTCACCATGTCAACTCAAGGTCAAGGTCACAACTCAAGGTAAAAGGGTTGAGCTCTGTATCTCCTAAACCCCTTTTAGGATTTCATGAAACTTTGGTCAAAATGATCACCTCATCAGACGATGTGCTCAGGGTCAGCCATGTCAGTTCAAGGTCAAGGTCACAGCTCAAGGTCAAAGATTTACCCTTTCACTATCCATACCAGTGGCGGGGGATTTAGCTGTCTTTCAGTCTGCCTTGTTACAGTTGCTTTTGTTAGATGCCTGCTCAGTTTTTAGCTCGACTATACAAAGTAAGGAGAGCTATCCTACTTGACCCGGCATCAGCATTCTTCCGCATTCGCACATTGGTTAAAGTTTTGATGCACTTTCTCTTTCTCTTTGTTATTTCTTGATAGATTTGCTTCAAACTTATAATAATTGTTCCTCATCATCATCAACATCATATGACACAAGGACCATAACTCTTGCACCAATAGTTTTTTAAATTATCCTCTTTTGTTTAAAATTTTAGATTAAAGGTTTGATGCACTTTCACTTTATCTCATTTTTGCCAAATGGTTTTGATTAAAACTTAGAATAGTTGTACTACATCATCACCCACATCATATGGTACAAGGGCCATAACTCTTGAAACCAATATATCATGAATTATGCCCCCTTTTTTCTAAATTTCAGGTTAATTTTGGTGCACTTTCACTATAATCTTTGTCTTTACTTGTTTGAAACTTAAATTATTTTTTCCCAGATCATCATCCTTATCATATGGCACAAGGTCAGTCACTCCGCAAAAATGTTTTATGGAGTTTTTTCCCACCTTTTTATTTAGAATTTCAGTTTAATTTTGATGCTTTTATATCCCTGTTCTTACTAAAAGGATTGTAATCCTTAAAATGGTTGTTCCACATCACACTCACATCATACAACACAAGTTTGATAATTCTGGAACGAGTACGTTCTGGGTTATGCCCCTTTTAACTAACAGAATTTCCAGTTCCCCAAATTGTGCTACACTTTTTCTGTAAACTCCATATTACTAAATAGATTTGATTCAAACTTAAAATAGTTGTTCCTAAATTTTTAGCCGCATGATTTTGACACATGGTTCATTACTTTTGCAGAAGTTTTCCATGAATTATGTTCCTTATACTGATCTGATGTTTGAGACTTAAGCATTGTCCGTTTTTCATCCACATTTGAGTCAATTAAACACTCCCCGTGACAGCTCTACTTCCTCATATGTACCCAATTTTACCTATCCAGCATCAAAGTAGTCGACGCGCTGTCTCCTGTGAAGCTCTTGTGTTACTGGGAGTGAAGGCTTTCAGAAAGTTAAATTTTGAATTCTGATGGTACCAAATTTCAGAATTATAAAATGTAGCTCAAGAATAAAGAAGTAAAGAATACATAGAAATAACTGTTGCTATATTTATACATGTAACAGTAAAATTGCATGCAATATTGACTGTTGAAAAATACTTTTCAACCCATATTTCAGTCGTGTTGGTGTATCTACCAGTTTTTAAAAATCTGTTTGCTATATCCAATTATACCATGTATCCAAGTTTGCTTTAAATTGTTTTATTTTTAGACAACACTAAATAACTGTAAACCCGCAAAACAAAGACTGTGGGTGTTTGGCTGAAACACCAAGACAAGTGACACGTATCAATTTGGTTATCCAAAAAGGGTGGTGGCAAGCAAGTTATCGATATGGAACAAATGTCTATAATAGATGGGGCAACATCACTAGTGGCAGCAAAGTACTTTCCAAGAGAAAGAAATTTGACAGCAAAGATGAATCTGTCCGGTCTAACATATTTCTTGCTTCATTTTTTGGTGAAACCATTAACTCTGATACCTATTCACATAGGGGATTTTTTCAACAGCCTCAAGACATCACCCATACGGATTTATCTTCACACAGAGTTGAAGGTATTCCAAAACAAAGCTTCTTTATAGTAATTAATTTTACACTTCAGTAAGTTGTAAGTAAATTCCCTGTACAATTGTCTGTATTATAAAGGAGGGAATTTGTTCCATTTGCAGCTCAACTATTTTAGGAAGGGATAGCTATCTTACTCACTACAATGTTGGTGTTTGCGTCACTTCTTGGTCAAGTATTTTGAAAACCAGACCTTATTGTGTCAAAGCCGTTTCACATATGCTTTGAAACGTAAATATATACTTGATTGACACAATGGCCGTGATCTATAGGCAAGTACATAACTCGTCAAGGATTTTGGCTGAATTATGGACCTTTTCCTATTAGAAGTTATCCAGAATCTGTATTAAGTTTTTCGTACCAGTAAACAGTTTGTCAGCAGTTGCACATATGGGTTTGGGAAACCTACATGCTTATTTACCCTATAGGCAAGAGTACATAGTTCAGTGATTTGGGCTGAAATAGGGCCGTTTGTTCAACCACTCGGGTCGGGGGGGCACTTATTTACCCTAGTCCATCTGTCTGTCCCACTTCGCTTGTGGGATGCACTATTTCACCTAAGATCATGAAACTTTACCCGGGGTGTGTAGCTCCATGTGAAGATGTGCACCTGGGGTTAGTTGCCACCCCTCAAAAACTAGGTCACTATGTCAGAAAATGTGAAAAACACATTTTTTATTCTAGAGAGCACATTTTTCATCGGGTCTTCACCAAATTTAGAATGAGTATTTATCTTATGGAAACCTTGGAGAGTACAAAATCTGGGTCAAAAAAGGGGGCACGGGGAAACAACTTAAAAAGCTCTTGACGGGTATATTTTGACTCTGGCATCCTCGTTACTTCACTAATTTGGCTTATATTCACACACAACAATCTTTGTGACAAAATGTTCACTTTTTTTATTAATATAACCATGACCTTTATTTAACCTTTAACCTTCCCCTTTTAGAAAACCCGGGAAAAAATGAAATTGCCCTAACTTTTCATTTTTAATGAAACCCGCTGCCTCAAAATACAAACAGAATAATCCTTTAGACAAAGAAGCAGCACAGGGGGTACGTGATGGTTTAACAAATTCTAGTTAAAATCTGTGAGATCACTCTAACCAGTAATGTAACTTTCAGAGTTTTTTTTAACTGCTGTTCAATTGGTGATTGCATTGAACATGAAAGAACCTTTCAACTTTTTCAGACTTCAAAGCCAGTTGATTCTTCAGATGATGATTTACTTCTATCAACAGACAGCCCGCAAACAATCACAGGGGAAAGTTCCATTTTGATTCCTTTAAATTACAGCTAAAAGTAATATGAAAAAATTAGTTGTCAATTAAGACTGAAGATGAATAGATGATCATGAAATTTGAATTTCTTAGATCAGCCTAGGAAGGGAAAATCCGCCATTTCCAAAACATTATTGAATTGGTATTCCAGTATGCCAGTTCCTTTCCAATGCTGGCAATTCATTCCCATGTCGCTTTTTAAAAGTGCATTATCCATATTTATGTAAATTGTGATATTGTAATGATAACACAACCTTAAGTTGCAACCATTGAAACAAAGTTTTTTATAATTCAGTCATAAGAACTAATATGTAGATATTTTTAAAGATGAAGCATTTGATTTGCTTACTATGCCATTTAAAAACGAAAACCGCCGAGTTTATAATTTTTTCACTGACTTTTATCAAATATTAAATTATAATTATAAATTATTTGCTAACTTTCAATCATGATAAACAAGGGCCTGTTCTATAAATCTTGATAAAAATTGATTTGTCCATAACATGATTGAAGTTAATCTATGTTCGCAAATTGGTTTAAGTAACTTATGTACATATCAGTCGTCCTCATAAAATGATCGAAACAAAATACAGATTTCTCGTATAATTTGACATTAAAGTTGAGCGAGCACAGACGCATTTTAAGAAGAGGCGCCGTTTAAAAATAACCGCCCCTTCTGGTGCAAGCCATTTTTACTCGGGAATCTACCACGACGATAACTACCTGAGTACCTGTTTGAAAATTATTATGTTTTAAACTTTTTCAAAATTTTTTCACAGTTCAAAGGTTTTAAATCATTAAATATGTTTTAAAACAATGTCATTAGACAGTCAATGAATATCGTATGTGTGTCATTGCTGGACTAGTCATTCCGTACTCAATTATTACCCATTTTTGGGCGCGATATGATAAATGAAATTAATTTTCTGCAGATTAAATCATAGGCGCTTGATGGTAAGCGGTAACCCCTGTGATTACGATTTACAACATAATACTATAGATTTTTTAGATTAGGCATTGTAGTTCATTACTTACATGTATCGGTTAGTTTCATTGCGAAAGTTTGGGAAAATGAAAAGAATGAGGAGTTCAGGTACAAAAATGTGGATGGACTTGGGGCAACAAAGGACTGAAGAAGGAGGAGGAGGACGGAAGACAAAGTGGGTTTTCATATCCCCCTCAACCTTACTATCCCCCCAACCTAAGCAAGGTTGGGGGGCATAACAACTATTTTTTTCCAGATAGAATTTGAATTTGAAAAATTTACTTCCAATTGACATTCAAACGATTTGGCCACTCAAGGCATACTTTTTGTTAAAGAGGAACAACAATTGTTGTCACTATTAAAAAAAAATATAATAAGGTGTTCCCAAATGTAAAGAACCCTACTTTTTATTACTCACTTCACTTAGTGACAAGGTAGGTTTGTGATCACCCTTGTCCGTCTCCGTCGTCTGTGATCCTTGTTCCGTGCATCTCGGCGTCAACAATTTCGTGTCTCAAGATATGGTTTCGTTTATGATTTTATTTAACCAACTTTCACACAACTTATCACCAAAAATTTCAGTTCCTTTTTTGAACCGCCAGATCCCATTTTGGGTTACAAGTTATGGCCCCCGAAAGGCCAAAATTAGTTTTTTTGACCTTGTCCCGCACAATAGCAGCTTTATTTTATTTGAATTTTACCCAAACCCGGCACACAATTGATCACCATAAGAACTTGTTTCCCTTTTTGAACTGAGATTCCATTATGGTTCCCCGAGTTATGGCCCCGAATAGGGCCCAAATTCTATTTTACCTTTTCTGCACAAAGCAGCTTCATTTATCATTTATTTTAACCCCAAAATGCACACAACTGTATCCCATAAGATCTTGGTTCCTTTCTGAATGCCAGATTTATATGGGTTCCAGAGTATGGCCCCTGAAAGGGCCCGAATTAGCTATTTGACCTTTCTGCACAATAGCACTTCTTTTATGATTTGAATTTAATCAAAACCTGCACAAAACTTGTTTCACCATAAAGATCTCGGTTCCCTTTTTTGAACCGGCCCCAATCCCAAATGGGTTCCAGAGTTTTGGCCCTGAAAGGGCCAAAATTAGCTGTTTTGACCTTGTCTGCACAATAGCAGCTTCATTTATGATTTAATTTTAACCAAACTTGCACACAACTTGTATCACCACAAGATCTTGCTTCCTTTCTTCTACTGGCCAGATTCCATCATGGGTTCCAGAGTTATGGCCCCTTAAATGTCCAAAATTGGCTATTTTGGCTTTTGCAGCCATATAGAGACTTCATTTATGGTTTTATTTGATACAAACTTCCAAAATATCTTCAACAACAATAAATCTTTGATTCCATGACAAATCAGATCCAATCGTAGGTTCCAGAGTTATTTTATATCTGATTACCTCCCCTGATTGTAATCAAAATGGATTTATATCAGTAAGTACTTATAGGACTTATTTGAAATTTCATTATTGCTATTAGTTGGACGGAGACAATCAGGGTAGATAACTATGGACTGATTTTATGTCAAATTACCTCCCTTTATTTCAAATTAAAATGGGTATATCTCCATAACTAATGAAGATACTGATCTGAAATTCCATTTATGTCAACAGATTTATTTGGCAGATCCTTCTTTTGTTCACTTACAATATTGTTTTTTTAATTACTTCCCTTTTACGTTACTATAAATAGCTTATTTTTAGTAACTTTTTTATTATTGGCCGTAGGGAAAAACCAAGACCACTTTTCTGTGGTACAACATGGATGGTTCCTCCAATTTTTAGGTGTATTTTGACATATCTGTACCTTGTAAGAGTTTTTTTTCTTTTTGGTTAAATTTCTTTCCTTTGTTGTTCCTGTCCTTTGGACTATTTTTTCTGAGGACCTTCTTGTCCTCAAGTGCAATGATAACAGGTGAGCGATATAGGGCCATCATAGCCCTCTTGTATTCATTTTTAATAAATTGATGGTCACATATTTTTCATCTGTTTGTAACTCAAATACTTTACAAATGTTTGAAAGGGTACACATAGGCATTTTAATCATGTAAAGTAGTGAAAGAAGCAAATACTGCGATTTCATTATTATTTGTCGGGTTAAATTTTTATTGGCTTATCCTGGTTGTTTGTTGCAGTAGATTGACAAATATGTGCTTTAACATACTTGCAACACACCAGGTAATCTTCTGCATGCCCCCCCCCACCCCACTCACGACGCGCACACCACTAGCGATGAGGATATAGTTTGTTTTCCTTTTTTTTTTTTTTTTGTATTTCTTATATATTTTTCATTTCTGATTGATATACCTGTGATGCATAGGTCAAGAACAGTAGCTTCATGACAGGTCATATCAGTGACGGTTTCACATTTAGTGTGATGCCACGAAAGCTATGTGTCAAGTCTCTTTCCATGCAGATGTCATTTATAAATACGGCGGATTTTTTATAAAGCGACCTGGATACATTTTTATTACATGTTTAAGCCAAATGAGCCGTGCCATTAGAAAACCAACATAGTGGCTTTGCGACCAGCATGGTTCCAGACGAGCCTGCACAACTGCACAGTCGCCGCTTCGTCCGTCTGTCCATCCGTCCGTTTGTCCCCCCCCCCCCCCCAAATTCTGTCCACTCTATTTCTCAGCAACTGCTGGTTGGAATTTAACAAAACTTTATGGGAAGCTTCATTACCAAGAGGAGATGTGCATATTATCAGCATGTTCCGGTCTGATGATTTTTCACAGATTTATGGCCCTTTGATTTCTTCCCCTTAATACACTGGAAACCCGTTATAACGCTACTCGATATACCGCGGTATTCGTTATAACGCGGTAGGTTCTTGGCTCCGGAATTTTCTTGGGTTTAAAAAAAAAAAAACAAAAAAAATTAACTGTACATTGTACTTTAACACCTTTGCCATGACAACTGTGTCAAAAATCAATAATTGTTTGCTGGCTTACATGAATACATGAAGACATGTGACAATTAGGCAATCAGCACCGTGTCAAAAATAGATTGTTTGCATAACAAGCGTGTAAAATTGGTCAGTCAACTATCAAACCGATTAAGTTTGCACCAATTAAGCGGATGACATGAACACTTGAGTGAATAAAAAGTCGAACAACATGCCCAGTTATGTAATAAAATGCAGCCGTTCATCATTCTCAGTTCATCGGAATTTGCGAAGATTCGTCGCTCTGAAAGCCATATTGAGAATGTTCTCCCTTTTTAATATCGTATATATACGACGGCGATTTAACAATTTTCTATCTTATATATCGATTTTCTTCATGTATTCAAAATTAAATTTTTTAAGACTGTCCGTGGTTTATTCTCTTTTAGTTACATAAACCCCAAGTGCAGTTGCATTGCGTATGTAATTCTCATAACCGCGCTCTCCTCACACAGCGTTATACATGTTTACTTCCGGGATAAACAATTCTAAATTTCTTTTAGAATCACGACAAAATGAGAAGATGACACAGCGTTATAATTCTTTTAATGTATTTTTCAGTAGCATTTAAGGTAAATAAATGTCCCGTTTATACGATTCTTATTTCTTATTAACATAAAACAGCGTCCAGAATACATTACCGGTGGGTGGGGTATTGCATTTACCGCTGATATGATCAACCCGCGTTATAAATTTAACCCTGCTAGATCCGCGGGTCTCGAACCTTGGACCCCGATGACAGCGTTATAACGGGGTCCCAGTGTAGTACATATAGTGCTATTCTTGTCCACGCTATTTCTCAGCAACTATTGGCTCGAATTCAACGAAACTTTATGGGAAGCTTGATTACCAAGAGAAGATGTGCATATTATCAGCATGTTACGGTCCAATGATTTTTCACAGATTTATGGCCCTTTGATTATTTCAGCTATATTTCAATAAAATTATGAACATGTGAAATTTCGAATCAACACAACATAACTTCCCCAACATCCCGACTACCCTCGCCCTCAACTCCCCCCCTCCAAGTACACCCCCAATCCCCCCGGGGACGAACCCTTCCCCCCCCCCCCCCCCCCCCCCCCCCCCCCCCCAATTTTTTTTTCATTTTTCACTTATATTTTTATATTTCAATATGAACATGTGAAATTTCAAAACAACACTTCCCCAATATCCCGACTCCCTGCGCCTCTAGCACCCCCCTCCTCCCCCCACACCCGATGATATTCCCCCCCCCCCCCCCCCATGGAGTTACACCCCCGCTCCCATTTTTTTCCATTTTTTAGCTAAATTCCAATATGAACAACCCACCAGTTGCACCACCCCCTCCCCCTTAATTTTAATCTATATTTCAATATGAACATGTGAAATTTCAAAATAACACATCCCCAACATCCCAACTCCCTGACCTCGCAACCCCCACCCCACCCGGATGACATTCCCCCACCACATTTTCTCCTTTGTCTTGTTTACAAAACTTTATCACCCAGTTTTGGAAAACAGTATGCTTTGGGGAGCATCCATCGGTTTTACCGATTCCTTGATTCCGTCCGTCTTTCCGTCTGTTCGTCCGTCCGGAGCCATATCTAGGAAATGGTTGGGAATATTTATTTAAAACTTCATATACATGGTCACCACAATGAGTTCTTGCGGCCCGTCAAGTTTCAGTCAGATTACCCAAGTAACACCAGAGTTATGGCCCTTAGAAGTTTCTAGTGTTAACTATATAGGGTACTATAAATATGGCAATTTCTGCATCATAACTTTTGATATATTTGACCTAGAACTATGAAACTTAAACATAATTTAGATCACCATAATGTGGTTGTGTACACACAATTTCATTTGGATTTATTTGTAAATTAAGAGTTATTGCCCTTTAATTGTATAAAAATCCACATATTTGTACATAACAAACTTACCATTTGGTAGAATTTCATTAAATTTCTTTCATTCTTTTCCATGAACATTTATTGTAAACATGTGAAGTTGTGTACCCACACCTGGTCACCCCCTTACCTTGATCACACACCCCCCCCCCCCCCCCCCCACCCAAAAAAAAAAAATTCATTCCTTATTTTAGATTTTTTTCAAATAAACTTCATATACATGTTCACCACTATGAGGTTATGGGGCCCATCAAGTTTCAGACAGATTGCCCAAGTAACACCAGAGTTATGGCCCTTAGAAGTTTCTAGTGTTAACTATAGTACTATAGATCTATAGATATGCCAATTTTTGCATCATAACTTTTGATATATTTGACCTAGAACTATGAAACTTTAACAGAATTTAGAGCACTATAATGTGGTTGTGCACAGACAATTTTGTCCGGATTTCTTTTTGTAACTTCAGAGTTATTGCCCTTTAATTGTCTAAAAATCCACATATTTGTACATAACAAACTTACCATTTGGCAGAATTTCATTAAATTTCTTTCATTCTTTTCTGTGAACATTTATTATAAACATGTGAAGTTGCGCACCTACACCTGGTCACCCACTTGCCTTGGTCACACCCCTCCCCCCCCCCCCCAACCCTCCCAAAAAAAAATTTATTTTTTTTTCATTTCTTATTTTAGATTTTTTTCAAACCTTCCAAGTTGTACCATTCCCCCACCTCACTTCTCCACCCAGTCATGCCCACCACTGATCATGCCTCCTCTGCCCCCCCCCCCCCCCCACCAACTTCACCCTTTTACCTTTTTTTTCATTTTTAATTTTCAGTCAATATTTATAATCAGCATGTGAAATTTTGTTTCCTCTCCTGTTCCCCTGCACCCCCACCCCTTAAAAAAATAAATATATACATATATCTATATATAGATATATATATTTCCATTCCTTTTTTTTCTTTTTTAAATGTTCAAAACCTTCAACATGTTAAGTTTGTGACCCGCACAAACCTTGTTCCCAGCCATGTACAAGATATCTTACCTGTGTTTTTCTTAAGGGCATC
>NW_026462872.1:0-4319 GCF_021730395.1 Mercenaria mercenaria | reverse complement strand
AAAAAAAAAATTTTTTCTTTTTCTTTGAGGTTATAGGCATATTGCGTAAGTTTTTTGGATCATTTTCAACTGGTTAATATACCTCCTATATTTGGCATTTTCAACGGGGGCTTTTTTTACGCGGGGGTGGGTCATTAAATAAGGGGGAAGGGGGTCAATTTTCAACGTAAAAAACTGACATAATCCGTTAAAATCCCCAAAGGGTCAATTTTCAGGGGGTCAAATTGATGTTAAAACCCGGCTAAGTTTGCGCACATTATAAAATCTTCCAGAGGGTTTTTCAAAAAAAGATTTTTTAACTGCCATTTTACAGTTTCTTACTAATGAACCACGTAAAATTTTAACCCTTGATTTCAAGAATGTTTTCGTTTCACATCGGGAATTTCCTGTTTTAAGGGGCCTCCTCGCTTCCCCGGTGGCGGTTTTGCGAGGGAGGTAGTCTTTTTCGCAACCCCCTTAAGCTTTATAAATAACTGAAATAAATTTTTGCGACGAACGAAAATTTTTGACTAAAAGTCTAAAATCCTTTTTTAGTCTATCAAACGTGAAAAGCTCGCCATATTGAAGGAAGAGCACACAATTTGCAATTTTATAAAGTAATTATTTACGTTTGCATGCATCCATTTTTGCATATGCGACATTTACAAAAAAATTTAGGTAAGCATATGAAAATTGGCGGCGAAGGGGGCCGGAAAAAATACAAAAAAATACTAAAATGGTTTGGTTTTTTTTTTTTTACTTTGCCTGAACGAAAAGGGGTGGTTCGCACCCACCCACCCCCCCTGAAGACGCCCTTGTCCTCCACCCTCCTGTCGGGTTTTGGGGTTTTACATTTTATCTGTATACGTGAATTTTATATGTTCTTACAGTTAGTCATCCATCAAAATTTCGTGCAAAACCCCTCGGTCCAGTCTGCGTTTATCCTGTAGATCAGACTAAAAAAATTTTTTTTGAAAGAGAATACATTTGATTGGGCAATAAACTTTCTGCACGAATAATGTTTTTTTTTTTTTTTTTTTTTGGGGCCCAAATACATATTTTTGAAGTGATCTATCTGGGGAGTTTTTTTTTTTTTTTTGTAAATTTTCTTTTTGATCTACATAACTACAGTAGGCTATTTAGATTTAACGAACGAACAGGTCAAACAAACAAGTTATGTCATGGACTTCTCCAAGGGGGTTTTACAAGGCGACACTTAGACTAATTTATAAACTACAAAGCCTTGGTGTCAACCCCACAAATTAAACCAAATGGGAATGGGTCTAATCTTTCCTGTCCAACCGCTTTTCCCGAAAGTCGCGTTGATGGTCATTTTTCCAGTGAAACTTCTTACTATCTTGGGGGAGGGTGTTTCCCCAGGGTCTGATCTTGCCATGTCCTATTCCGGTATATATCATGACTAACCAGATTCCGTCAAGTGAAACGCAAGAATGTTTGCAGATGACACCATAATATACCTTAGCCATCAACTCCATTTCAGATAGTATATTCTCTGCTACAAGACCTGATTAGCTAGAAACCTGGAGAAGACTGGGTCCATGGAGTTCAACCCGGAACAAGTGTGAAGTCCTTAGAATTTTTAGAAATAAAAATCCTGTAGTCTACCATACAACTTCACAAACAATAGAGTTAAAAACTTGTGAGGCCAGCTAAATACCTAGGCATACCATTTCCAAAGATCTAAACTGGTCCAAACACATTGACAGTTTCACTTCCAAAAGCAACTCCCCCCCCACTCTTTCGCCTCATACAACCGAAATGTCAAAATCTGATAATAAAAAGGCAAATTGCTGCCTATAACACCTATGTCCGCCCTCAACATGAGTACTGTTTCAGAGTCTTCTGCATCCTGGCAAAAAAAACCCTCACTAGCAAAGTCGAAAATGTCCAAAGGTCACTGCTAGTACGTCATGTATGACTACAGTTACACCAGTAGTGTTTACACAAATGCTGAAAACCTTAGAATGGAATACTCTCCAAATAGAAAGTTACAACAATTCATTATAATGTTTTATAAAATAAGGACCCAGAAAGTTTGCCGTCGACCCATTCATCTTATTCCAACAGAAACCCAAATTACTAATCCCCATGTCTCACACTCCAGTACTTTTCTAACTCCTACTTCCCTAGGACCATCCGACTCTGGAACTCCCTACTTCCAACTCAATGTTACAATCAGCCCCAGTCTCATATCTTTAGAGAGAGGCTGCGTGGTCATAATGTAAATTCTGTTGCCTCGTCCCATTTTAATTGTAGCAGTACTGTCCTTTTTTTAGCTTTTATTCTTTTAACTTTGTAACAGATCATTCTTTAACAACTGTGTTTCCGGTCAAGCGACGGCCCATGATAGTCGGAATCGACGGGTTAGGGTGAAAGAAGTAGATGTAGATGTAGAATAACACGAGAATGTACATTTTCCACGTTTGCTGTTCATAGCCCTAATTTTAACAGGTTCCTGAACTTTTCTGTTTGTTGTTCTTAGGTTTCTTCCTACTTAGATCTACCTAGATCTTGGTTCTCTGTTCACAATAAAAAATAAACGTACATAAAATTTTGCCGCCACATACCACTATACGAGTTCACATCCAAAAAAAGGTGTAACAGTCAAAATTGTTTTTCGCACTGTCCCGAAACGTCACCTAGCCGCTCGTACCACGTGACATGACCTTGCAAACATTATCTTTAGTTATATAGATCTAGCCTATCTTTATTGTTTTTTTCGAAATGGATGCGTAAGCATAATCTCGAAAAAATACTCAAAACATATTTCAGTTTTGCTTAAAAAGCTTAGTTGTTTTAAAAACTGTACATAAGGGGAGATAACTGAAAGGGGAGTTTTTTGAAAAGGCCGCCATTTTTCTTGTAAACAAGGCAAAATCTGATAATTTTTACAGGTGTTGTCTCGGTAATTTAACTAGACTACCGTAAACCTGAGCTGAGTAAAACATGTTTAAGTACCACATACAGTTTTCACAAGAAATGTTAATGTCATATATTCTTGGTTTTTTTTCAGCACAGGCTGAACCGAAAGATAGTGTCTCACTGTCTGTAGTGCTGGCTATACGGATGCATGACACCTAGTTTACTTGTGATTTTCGTTTCCTATTAAATTCTACCTTAAAAAAATATTAAAAACCACTACCTAGGAGGACTGCTGCCTGCTTTTAAAAATTAATATCAATACCTTAAAAAATGTATGCAGATTGCTGTCTGTGGAATGCTACCTTAAAAAATAATAGTGGGCAGACCAATGCTCGGCGCTACCATCGCTCGGCAATATATCACGTTTCTCTGGGAATTTTCTTAATATTATTTAAAATATCAGCGCTTGTGAGTCCCTTTTCGTTTGTTTAACTCACGCGTAATTTATCCAAGTGCGGTCATTTTCGGTATGGGGTCCGTGTCACAGTAAAGCAAACGATGCAAGGCTATAAGCCGTTCAGTTTTGTGTTCTACTCTCATTAAAAAAAAACAGATTTTCTGTAAAACATATTAAAAAAGTAGATTGCAGGCGGAATTATAAAAAAAAGCATTTTTCTTTTCTTTTTTATTATTTTATTTTTTATACTTAAGATAAACTATAAACCCTTATCATGGCATTTTTATACGGACCAATTGTACTGCACTACACCTGTACTGTAGCTTAGCTGTACAATTAATGATATACTATGGTAGACTAAATACACTTTTTGAAAAGATTTCCAAAAATAATGTAAACTAGAAGGTCCAAGGCACGAATCATAAGTTATAATGTATATAGTAGTGAGGTTGTCCTGTTCCGTGACACAGCGCACAGCAGACACGAAGTAAGCGCGTATCTACTAACAGAGCAGAGTACTAGATCTTACAGGGGTGGGATGAGCTAACGGCGTATTTAGGGCTTAGTGTTGATATAAAATGTGGTTTATTCAAGTTAATATGCCAGAATAGGAGAAGAGGTAATTAACGTACATGTGTATGTACTTAAAATAATGGGTTAATCAATACAACCTATGTCTTATGTAATATTTCTTATACTTCACTTTAATGAATAAATAGTTCAAAATTACAACCTGCAGAGTATAAAAGCCGTACCCTGCGTTGTATACTTCCGCTGAACCGCACGTTGTTTACTGGTACTATTTTTAGCTCCCTCTATTACGTAACGTGTGACTAGAAAATATGTAAACAATAGGTTTGAAACTCACAGATTGGTGCTACAACTGACGATAAAAAAGTACGGTAAGTATTACTTTAAAATCATTTTTAGATTTAAAATATGTGTTTTTTAACGCCGAGCATTGGGTCCTGCTAGAAACCTCTACAGCTATCTTATGATC
>NW_026462871.1:0-50554 GCF_021730395.1 Mercenaria mercenaria | reverse complement strand
TGTGTTAGTGGAGAATGCTACCACAGCATTGAATACTGTCATACAGGGCATACCTCTCAGGCAGGGTGACACTGTTTTCATATTTAACATTACATATGGTAAGACTTCCGTATTCAAAACACAAAATCAAGGAAAATATCACATATCAAATTGGAGAAATGTCACTTTAATACCAGTATTAAAAGATTCATGGAAAATGTCACTTACAAAATCAGGGGAAATTTCTCTTATAAATTTTTAGAAAAATGTTATAATCTGTCTCACATACTGATACATTAAATAGTTGAGATTGTGCTTGTAATGTTTGATCATGTTAAGACCTCCCAAACCTTTACTTTTACTAAAACAACCTTTGGATTTTACATTCAGTGTATTTGTGTTTTAGAAATACAGTATGTAATAGATTTTACTGAAATTTGTAGAAATTTTATGAGAAGTTCTGCACATAGAAGTTGTTGACATTCGTAACATACAGAAGAAGAAAAAAAGAGAAAGTGCATTAAAGAATTTATTATAATACAAACTAACTATATTAACATGGTGGCACATAGAACTCATGGACTGTTATTTCTATGGTGATATTGTATAATGTATGTTTGCATGTAGGAGCAGTAAAGAAGATGTTACACTGGAGGTGTGAGCAGACGGGCGCTCAGATACAAGAGGTAGAGGTGGATTTCCCCATCACCGGCAAACAACAGGTTGCATGCTACAAACTTTCTCACTTTTTCGTCTGTCACAATTTAAAATTTGTTGTAAAATATTTGTATTTACAATCTTGTGGAATCAAAAGTCAGATTTCATAGCTTATTATCCCCCACCTTTTTTGAAGAAAAAAAGGTGGATATAGAAGTAGGCTGTGTCCTTCCTTCCGTCCTTCCGTCACACTTCCTGTCCGGTCCATAACTCTGCCGTCCATAAAGGGATTTTGAAATAACTTGGCATAAATGTTCCCCATAATGAGACGACCTGTCATGAGCAAGACTCAGACCCCTGGCTTCAAGGTCAAGGTCACACTTAGAGGTCAAAGGTTAACAGGGTATATTTCATGTCCAGTCCATAACTCTGCCATTCATCAAGGGATTTTGAAATTACTTTTCACAAATGTTCCCCATAAGGAGACAACGTGTCATGCACAAGACCCAGACCCCTAGCTCTAAGGTCAAGGTCGCTCTTAGAGGACATAGGTAAACAGGGTCTGTTTAGTGTCCGGTCCATAATTATGCCATTCATCAAGGGATTTTGAAATTACTTGGCACAAATGTTCCCCATGGTGAGAGGACATGTCATGCGCAAGACCCGTACCCCTAGCTCTAAGTTAAATGTCACACTTAGAGGTTAAAGGTTAACATGGTCTGCTTCTTGTACAGTCAGTAATCTGCCATTCATCAAGGGATTTTAAAATTACTTGGCACAAATGTTCCCTATAATAAGTTGATTTGTCTTGCGCAAGAACCAGGTGCCTATGTCTAAGGTCAAGGTCACACTTAGAGGCCAAAGGTCTAATTTAAGAATTACTTTGTCCGGAGCATTTCTTCTTCATGCATGGAGAGATTTTGATGTTACTTCGCACAAATGTTCACCACCATGAGGCACACTTGTTTTTAGAATTACTTCCCTTTGTTGCTACTATAAATAGCTTATATTTGAACTTTTTTATTTCTGGCTGTAGTGAAAAATCAAGACCACTTTTCTGTGGTATAACATGCATCTTACATCCAATTTTTAGGTGTATTTTGACCTATCTCTACCTGGTAAGGAGTTTTGTGTGGACTTATATTATATGGAATTACTTATTTATTTTTTGGGGGTTAACTTCCCTTTGTTGTTACTATAAATAATGTATAACCCCACCTTTTAATTTTAGTAGAATGATTTTCAACCATTTGTTTTTTGCGGGTTGGTAGGTCAAAGATTGAGGTCACAATGATCTTGAGACTGAAAACAGTTTTTGATTAATTAACTAAGAGATTGCTTTGGCATATAGTATTCAAGCTTAATAGGATGTTTGTCTGAGGTCATTAGATGACCCATATTGTTTTATGAGTCAGTAGGTCAATTTTAAAACCAGAATGACCTTGATATTAAAATGGATTCTGATCAGTATCTTCAGAAAGCTTGGCCGTTTCACTATTTAACTTCAAAGCATTATTGTCTGCGGTCAGTAGTTGACCCTTTTTATTTGCGGTTAGTTTGTCAAAAGTAAAGGTCATAATGACCTCAAGACTGAGAAAATTAAGGGTTTCTGTAAATAACTGGAGAATGGTTTGGCCTAGGATTTTAAAACTTCATAAGATGATTGGCTATGATCAGTAGATGCACCCTAGACTAAAACCGTTTCTTTTGAATAGCTGGAGAATGCTTTGGTCTTTGGTCACTATCGTCATTCACATCATGGTCACTTTGGTCAGTAGAAGACACTTATTGTCTAGGGGGTTAAGATCAACATCACAGTGACCTTGATACTTTAATGTATTGAGGCTGTGTAGCTGGTAAATATGTATGCATATGGCCGTCAAACTTTAAAGAATTGCTTACCTATGATCAGCAGACGGACCAAATCACTAGGTTATAGGTTAAGGTTATACTATTAATGACACTGGAAGTTACAGTTATCTCTAAAATACCATCATGGGGACATATGTATGCACTAACAGCTCTTGTTCTTTCTTTTAAAAGTATTGTATTAGAGTAAAGTCTGCTGTATCATATATATAAGTTAAGTGTTATACCTGTTTTTAGCTCGCCTGAGCCAAAGGCTCAAGGTGAGCTTTTGTGACCGCTTGATGTCCGTCGTCCGTCGTAGGCTTTTGATATTTGGTATGTAGCATTGCCTAGTGGTCCTCTACCAAACATTTTCAAATTATGCCCCTGGGGTGAAAAGAGGCGCTGCCCTAGGGATCCAAAGTTTTAAATAGACTTATATAGGAAAAAAAAAAAAATCTTCTTGTCTGAAAGTTCAAGGCCTAGGTCTTTGATATTTGGTATGTATCATTGCCTAGTGGATCTCTGACAAGATTGTTCAAATTAAACCCTAAGGGTGAAAAGAAGCCGCACCCTGGGGGTCACTTGTTATATGAGTTATTTAGGAAAAAATACTTCAAAAATCAGATCATATTTCCTAGACTGTTTAATTATACGTGTAATTACCTGATGATCCCAAGTGATTAGGGGGTCACCTGACTGTGACCTTGACCTACTTTATTGTTTTTTAAGATACAGCCTTGAAATTTGGATGACATGTACAGTTTTGCACACCGATCTTAAAACTGACTTTCAGTGACCATGAATGTGACCTACTGACCTACTTTCTTAATATTTTAGCATCAGTTTGACATTTGAAACATGTATCTTATATTACTCTGGCTAGGGTCATCATGGCCCTCTTGTTAACCATTTAACAATATAAAGCATCTTTTCATGTTGTATATAATTTATTTCAGCTGATAGATTATGTAGAAGCCAACCTGAAGGATGGTACAAGACTAGCAGTATTCGATCATATACCTAGCAATACACCATTCATTATGCCTCTCAAGGAAATTATACATATTTGTAAATCTAGGTAAGGCACCATTTGATATGCCACTCAAAGCATGTTAACTTTGTAATGCTTTATTGTGGCACTCAGGGAAATTGTATTTAGTAAAAGACAAATGTGAAACATGTTTCTTCCCACGTCCAATGCAAACATTGTGTGTTCAACTCTTTTTCATCACTTTCTTATGGACAGTTTAAATGTTGCAGTAACTATTCTAGAGTGAATTTAACTGTATACTTCATTTGCTTTGAATTCTGATTATTTATCTGTTATTGTTATGTTTCACGAGCATAAATTAGAAAAGTATTAAGTTTGAACATTGACTCAGAAATTCACTGTGCAAAAGATTAAAACTATGGTGTAATAAGGGTGACTTTAGTTCAGCAAGACAAATAGATGAAAGTTAAATATGGAAATGAACAGTTTCTTGTTTCAGGAATGTACCAGTATTGATAGATGGAGCACATGGTCTTGGTTCTCTCCCTTTGGATATTACCTCCCTTGATCCAGACTACTACATCACCAATGCTCACAAATGGTTCTGCTGTCCTAAAGGGACAGCACTCATGTATGTCAGGAAAGAGTTACAGACCTCGACTAGACCACTTATTATCTCTCATGGATTTGGATCTGGGTTCAACTCAGAATTTATTTGGGCAGGTATATTGTCTATATAACATTTTTGTTTGTTTTGGGTTTAGTGCTGTTTTTCAACTGTGTTTCAGTTATGTAACAGCAGGCAGTTGACTTAACTTGTTCCTGTATTCTGTACCAGTATCAATCTATTCTCTGCAAGTGTCTGCCAACTTGTGGCTGCATTTGAACTATGTAAAGCGCCTTTGAACGTGATATTGATCATGAAAAGGGCGCTATATAAATCTGGTATAATAATAATAATAATAACTTCCCCACATAAATCAGAGGTGGAAGACACAAGGTCTTTTACCAGTTATTATGGAGAATATATGCCTCACCCAGGGATCGTACCCACAACCAGGGATCGTACCGACAACCCCACGATCTGTAGAATGTTATGTATACATACTGACTGCTGTTAAAACATTGTAGAGTACATTCCAAATCCAACAAAACAATATTAACAATAGTAATGTATAATCTATGATTCAGAAACAGTCCAAATTCTTTTCAGGTTTACATGACTACAGTCCATTTTTAGCATTGCATACAGTACTAGATTTCTGGGAGACAGTTGGTCAGGACAAAATTTACAGTTATATACATGCCTTGAGTAGACAGGCAGGTAAGTGCATACATTATATCTTAGAGTTAACAACAAGTGAATCATGACAAGAATTTTACATGTAGAATTTTGTGTGTAGGAATTAAGAACATGTGAATCGTAACTAGAATTTTACTGCTTAAATGGTTTATGTAGCGGTTAAGAACAATTGAATCGTGACCAGAATTTTTTACTTTACAGTTAGAATGTTGTTTGTAGGAGTTAAGAACATGTGAATCATAACCAGTATTTTACAGGTAGAATGTTGTGTGTAGGAGATAAGAACAAATCGAAGCCAGTATTTTACAGGTAGAATGTTGTGTGTAGGAGATAAGAACAAGTGAATCGTAGCCAGTATTTTACAGGTAGAATGTTGTGTGTAGGAGATAAGAACATGTGAATCGTGAAACGTAGCCAGTATTTTACAGGTAGAATGTTGTGTGTAGGAGATAAGAACAAGTGAATCGTAGTTGTGTGTAGGAGATAAGAACATGTGAATCGTAGCCAGTATTTTACAGGTAGAATGTTGTGTATAGGAGATAAGAACAAGTGAATCGTAGCCAGTATTTTACAGTTAGAATGTTGTGTGTAGGAGATAAGAACATGTGAATCATAGCCAGTATTTTACAGGTAGAATGTTGTGTGTAGGAGATAAGAACAAGTGAATCGTAGCCAGTATTTTACAGGTAGAATGTTGTGTATAGGAGATAAGAACAAGTGAATCGTAGCCAGTATTATTCAGGTAGGATGTTGTGTGTAGGAGATAAGAACATGTGAATCGTAGCCAGTATTTTACAGGTAGAATGTTGTGTGTAGGAGATAAGAACATGTGAATCGTAGCCAGTATTTTACAGGTAGAATGTTGTGTGTAGGAGATAAGAACATGTGAATCGTAGCCAGTATTTTACAGGTAGAATGTTGTGTATAGGAGATAAGAACAAGTGAATCATAGCCAGTATTTTACAGGTAGAATGTTGTGTGTAGGAGATAAGAACACGTGAATCATAGCGAGTATTTTACAGGTAGGATGTAGTGTGTAGGAGATAAGAACACGTGAATCATAGCCAGTATTTTACAGGTAGGATGTTGTGTGTAGGAGATAAGAACAAGTGAATCATAGCCAGTATTTTACAGGTAGAATGTTGTGTGTAGGAGATAAGAACAAGTGAATCATAGCCAGTATTTTACAGGTAGAATGTTGTGTGTAGGAGATAAGAACAAGTGAATCATAGCCAGTATTTTACAGGTAGAATGTTGTGTGTAGGAGATAAGAACAAGTGAATCATAGCCAGTATTTTACAGGTAGGATGTTGTGTGTAGGAGATAAGAACAAGTGAATCATAGCCAGTATTTTACAGGTAGAATGTTGTGTATAGGAGATAAGAACAAGTGAATCATAGCCAGTATTTTACAGGTAGAATGTTGTGTATAGGAGATAAGAACAAGTGAATCATAGCCAGTATTTTACAGGTAGAATGTTGTGTATAGGAGATAAGAACAAGTGAATCATAGCCAGTATTTTACAGGTAGAATGTTGTGTGTAGGAGATAAGAACAAGTGAATCATAGCCAGTATTTTACAGGTAGAATGTTGTGTGTAGGAGATAAGAACACGTGAATCGTAGCCAGTATTTTACAGGTAGGATGTTGTGTATAGGAGATAAGAACAAGTGAATCATAGCCAATATTTTACAGGTAGAATGTTGTGTGAAGGTTGGAAGACGGATCTAGCAGCTCCAGAGGACATGTTTGGTAATATCTCCTCTAACAATAATATTCCTATACATAAACAAAACCAATATATATTTATTTCAGTTTAATTTCAAAAAATGGTTTTCTATATTTCTTTTGATAATTTTCTTAGGATTAAACAATGTTATGAAGATACCTCATTGTTATCAAGAACTTTTATATAAGGGAGAAAATCCTGATGTTTTACAAACCTGAAGCTTACCTTTTCATTGAATTTACTTTCAACACAGTTTATACGACTTTCTTCATTTTATCTTGACTAGGGTGTTACCTCAACAATATATCAACTGTTCCATTGGTCTGTTAAAAAAAAGTTTTAAACTTGACACCATTTATTTTAGGGAGCATGTGCCTGGTCAGGTTGCCAGATGGTTTACAGAAAATGTCTGCAAATGTTGATTATTCTGCAGCAGAAACTGTACAAAATTCTCTCTACCATAAATTTAATATTGAGGTAAGTTGAGGAAGTGTTCTTTTTATGCTGTACAAAATTGTTTTCAAATTACCGATTGCATCTGGAATACATCAAGTTCTAATGGATGAGAAACAGTCATATACCCCAAGATACAAAGTACATTGGTATTATATTGGATTCAAATAACTACACATTACCGTTTGTTATTACAGTATGACAAGGTACACACGTACCATATGTCAATAGGTCTAAAAGGGCAAACGGTAGTTAAAGGCCAGATAAGTGGTTTTATTGTACTCTCTATATCTTCTAAACCCTTGAATAATTTTTTCATCACTGGATTCATTTGTTTACTCCATAAAGATGACATGCAAAGCACATGACTCAGTAGGACAAAGTTCGAGGTCACTCTTCATGGTCATACTTATTATATTAGGTCAACATAGCTTATTCTGAATAAACACCTAGCTTTGTGAAGTGCTGTTCATAAAACTATCAAGAGTTATTTATCTCATTAAGATGACATGCAGAGTTTATGACCCTGGTCACAAAGTCGAAGGTCAAGGTCACATTTAGAGGTCAACTAGCTTTATTTCTTGACCGCTCAAAGTTTTCAATACTGCTTGAAAGGATTTTCATAAGATTAACATCAGTTGTTAACTTCATCAGAACAAGAGCTCGTCGAACACGAAATGCCCCCCTTGATGCATTCAGTAATTGCACAAGGAACAGAAATTATATGCTCACTGTAAACAAAAGTTCTACCATTCTGGTTTAATCTGACCTTGACCTTTAACCTATTAACCTAACAAGAGATTACAGAGTGATCTTGGTGCCATCCACTGTTCCAAATTTCAAGACTAGCTCAAGGTCAAAATCAAGGTCAAATTTCATTTTGGAACAAAAAACTATGCATGTGGTCCAAATTTGAAGCCTGTACCTTCAGAAATGTGAAAGTAGGTCACTAGGTCAATAACAAGGTCAAAGTTTTTTTTCGGTACACAAACCTGTGCATGTGGTCCAAATTTGAAGGCTGTACCTTCAAAAATGTGAAAGTAGGTCACTAGGTCAAGATCAAGGTCAACTCATGTCAAGGTTCATCTTGCCACTCAAAACTATACATGTGGTCCAAATTTGAATGATGTAAGTTATGGACATGAAGATTCTAAGTTTTTCCCTATATAAGTCTATATGAACCATATGACCCCTGGGGTGGGGCCATATTTGACCCTAGAGGGAAAATTTGAACAAACTTAGTAGAGAACCACTAAATGATGCTACATTACAAAATATCAAAGCCATAGTCTTTGTGGTTTGGACAAGAAGATTTTCAAAGTTTTTCCCTATACAAGACTATGTAAACCATGTGACCCCCAGGGCGGAGCCATATTTGACCCTAGGGGAATAATTTGAACAATCATAGTAGAGGACCACTAGATAATGTCATATACAAAATATCAAAGCCCTAGGCCCTGTGGTTTTGGACAGGAGGTTTTTCAAAGTTTTTTTCCCTATATAAGTCTATATAAATCATGTGACCCCCAGGGTGGGGGCCATATTTGACTCCAGGGAAATAATCTGAACAATCTTGGTAGAGGATCACTAGATTTTGCTACATACCAAATATCAAAGCCCTAGGCCCTATGGTTTTGGACAAGAAGATCAGAAACCGTTCAACTGTTCCTGGCCAATGCGACCTTGACCTATGACCTAATGACCTCAAAATCAATAGGGGTCATCTGCTGGTCATGGCCAACCTAACTATCAATTTTCCTGACACTAGGCCCAAGCGTTCTTGCCTGGAAACCATTTTACTGTTCCTGGTCACTGTGACCTTGACTTTTGACATACTGACCTCAAAATCAATAGGGGTCATCTGCTGGTCATGACCAACCTCCCTATCAACTTTCGTGACCCTAGGCCTAAGCGTTCTTGAGTTATCATCCGGAAACCGTTTTACTGTTCAGGGTCACTGTGACCTTGACCTTTAACATACTGACCTCAAAATCAATAGGGATCATCTGCTGGTCATTACCAACCTCCCTATCAACTTTCGTGATCCTAGGCCCAAGTGTTCTTGAGTTATCATCCGGAAACTGTTTTACTATTCAGGGTCACTGTGACCTTGACCTTTGACATACAGACCTCAAAATCATTAGGGGTCATCTGCTGGTGATGACCAATCTCCTTATCAACTTTCATGATCCTAGGCCCAAGCGTTCTTGAGTTATCATCCGGAAACGGATTGGTCTACATTCTGACCGACCGACATCTGCAAAACAATATACTGTACCCCTCCTTCTTCGAAGGCGGGCATAATGAAGAGCATGACCTAGGTCACTAGGTTCAACCCTTCCACACTTTCCCAAGCTGTATCTAAGTGTCCCTAGCTGAATCTAAGTGAAGTGTTGGGGGTATAAATCACCATCAGATCAGTGTTATAAATGTCATAAAAGGTCTTTGAGATGCAGTGTATAATGTCATAAAAGGTCTTCGAGATGCAGTATACAATGTCATAAAAGGTCTTCGAGACGCAGTGTGTAATGTCATAAAAGGTCTTCGAGACGCAGTGTATAATGTCATAAAAGGTCTTCGAGATGCAGTGTATAATGTCATAAAAGGTCTTTTAGATGCAGTGTATAATGTCATAAAAGGTCTTTTAGATGCAGTGTATAATGCCATAAAAGGTCTTCGAGATGCAGTGTATAATGTCATAAAAGGTCTTCGAGACGCATTGTGGTCTTCAAGATGCAGTGTATAAATGGCCGATACTTTAGTTGTATACAGGCATTTTTCAGACGATGATCATTAATGGTATAACTGTGCAATCTTGATACTGAAAGAGCATGAATCTAATTAATTCACAAATTTTCTTTCAGAGAATACACGTTCTTTATTAATATTAAAAAATTATTTGAAATCAGTGTTATTTATAGCCAAGATAATGTTTCCTTCAATGAAGTGATAAACAGTTGTTATATTCCAGTTCCCATAAAATTTACCAACCACAAAAGTGGAACATTCTACAAAACACAATCTTCTGTTGGATACGATTTTCACATATGTCACATTGTTATAAGGCACGTGCATTTTATCATTCATTGCCTGTGAAAAAGCAGGCTATATTCTAACCATAGTTTCATAATGTTGCTATTAACACGTTGTTAGCATAAAGAATTGATCTGTTTTCCAGGTTCCAGTGAAATGTGTTCAACAAAGACTGTATGTCAGAATATCTGCTCACATTTACAATGGAATTTCGGAATATGAAGTACTGAGAGATGCTGTACTGGACATTGAAAAATCTTACAAAGAAGGAACTTGATTTTTTGAATGGATTATTTAAAAAAAATCCAAATGATTTGTTTTATTAATAAAAAACACTTAAGAATAGTGGATTTCATATTTTTTTAGCTCACTAGAACACGTAGTGCTCAAGAGAGGTTTTGTGATCGCCCTGTGTCTGTCGTCCGTCGTCAACAATTTGACATTTAACACTCTAGAGGTCATAATTTTGGCCCAATCTTAATGAAACTTGGTCAGAATGCTACCCTCAATAAAATCTTTGATGAGTTCAATATCGGGTCATCTGGGATCAAAAACTAGGTCACAAGGTAAATCAAAGGGAAAGCTTGTTAACACTCTAGAGGCCACATTAATTTTATGACCCTTTGTGAAACTTGGTCTGAATGTTTATCTTGACGACCTCTAGGCTAAGTTTGAATCTGGGTCATGTTAGATCAAAAACTAGGTCACCTGGTCAAATCGAAGGAAAAGATTGTTAACACTCTAAAGGCAGCATTCATGAAACTTGGTCAGAATTTTTATATTGATGATCTTTAGGCCAAGTTTGAACCTGGGTCATGTCGAGTCAAAAACTAGGTCACTAGGCCAGATCAAATAAAAATCTTGTTAATCCTTTAGAGACCACATTTTAAGTTTTAAGTTTGAAACTCATGAGAATTAGTCAGAATGTTTGTCTGGATGACCTCTAAGTCAAGTTTGAATCTGGGTTAGGTGGGGTCAAAAACTAGGTCACCCAGTCAAATTAAGGAAAAAAAAATGTTAACACTAGAGGCCACATTTATGACCCTATTGTCATGAAACTTGGTCAGAATGTTTGGGTCAGGTAGGGGTAAAAACTAGGTCATTAGACCAGATCAAAGGAAAACCTTGTTAACACTCTAGAGACCATATTTTAAGTTTGAAACTTTGAGAATTTGTCTTGATGATTTCTAGGTCAAGATTGAATCTGGGTTGTGTGGGGTCAAAAACTAGGTCACTAGGCCTGATCAAAGAAAAATCTTGTTAACACTCTATAGAGACCACATTTTAAGTTTGAAACTCGGGAGAATTGGTCAGAATGTTTGTCTTGATAATTTCTAGGTCAAGTTTAAGCTGGGTCATGTGGGGTCAAACTTAAAGCAGCATGCCTCCAGATTTGGCTAAAAATAACCTTTCTTTCAAATTGGAGTTTTGGTCCTATTATGAACATAATAATAGAGTATGATTTTTTGTTTCTAAAATATTTAAAAAATTCCAAATCAAGAAAAAAAGATGACAGCGTTGGGAATCGAACCCCGGACGGCAGCGGCAATAAAGACATTTTTCCTACGTCGTAACTAATAAAGCTATAGCTGAAGTAGTGAATAATGATTTTAAAATACAGATATTTATAATCGAGACAGTTTACCTGGAATAAAAGCGTTACAAATGCATTTCGATTTTGTCGTAAAAAGTAGTAAAAACAGCAAATTCTCATGTGTTTCCGTAACATAAAGTCTGTCAGTAATTAAGTTTTAAAGCTTTCTTAAGAAAAATAGCATTTATTTTAAGATATCTAAAAAAATCTTTTTTGTTGTTGTTGTTGAATGATCTGGAGGCATTGCCGCTTTAAGGAAAAGCTTGTTAATTCACTCTAGAGGCCACATGTATGACCCTATCTTCATGAAACTTGGTCAGAATGTTTATCTTGATGATCTTTAGGCCGAGTTCGAATCTGGCTCGTGTGGGATAAAAAGCTAAGTCACAAGGTCAAATCAAAGGAAAAACTTGTTAACACTCTAGGGGCCACATTTTAGCTCAGGTGAGTTTTTGTGATCGCTCGATGTCCGGCAGCTGTCTGTTGTCTGTCTTTCTGTCTGTCTGTCCGTCTGTCTGTTGTTTGTCTGTCTGTCTGTCTGTCTGTTTGTTGTCTGTCAACATTTAGCTTGTGTATACGATAGAGGCTGTATTTTTCAACTGATCTTCATGGAATTTGGTCAGAATGATTGCCTTGATGAAATCTAGGCAAGTTTGAAAATGGGTCATCTGGGGTCAAAAACTAGGTCACTAGGTCAGATCAAAGAAAAACCTTGTGTATGCAATAGAGGCTGTGTTTTTCAATTAGTCTTCATGAATTTTGGTCAGAATGATAACCTTGATGAAGTCTAGGCCAAGTTCAAAAATGGGTCAACTGGGGTCAAAAACTAGGTCACTAGGTCAAATCAAAGAAAAACCTTGTGTATGCGATAGAGGCTGTATTTTTCAATTGATCTTCATGAATTATACTCAGAATGATAACCTTGATGAAATCTAGGCCAGGCTTGAAAATGGGTCATCTGGGGTCAAAAACTAGGTCATATAAAAGAAAAACATTGTGTGTGCGATAGAGGCTCTATATTCAACTGATCCTCATGAAATTTTGTGAGAATGATTACCTTGATAAAATCTAGACCAAGTTCAAAAATGGTTGATCTGGGGTCAAAAACTAGGTCACTAGGTCAAATAAGAAAGCACACCTTATGTATTTGATGGAGGCTGTATTTTTCAATTGATCTTCATGAAATTTGGTCGGAATGATTGCCTTGATGAAATCTGGGTCGAGTTTGAATATGGGTCATCTGAGATCAAAAACTAGGTCACTAGATCAAATTATAGAAAAAGCTTGTGTATGTGATAGAGACTTATTTTTCAACTGATCCTCATGAAATTTTGTCAGAATGATTACCTTGATGAAATCTAGCCCAAGTTCAAAAATGGTTCATCTGGGGTCAAAAACTAGGTCACTAGGTCAAATCAAAGAAAAACCTTTTGTATATGATAGAGGCTGTTTTTTTCAATTGATCTTCATGAAATTTGGTCGTAATGATTGCCTTGATGAAATCTAGGTCGAGTTTGAATATGGGTCATCTGAGATCAAAAACTAGGTCACTGGGTCAAATTATAGAAAAAGCTTGTGTATGTGATAGAGACTTATTTTTCAACTGATTTTCATGAAATTTGGTCAGAATGATTGCCTTGATCAAATCTAGGTCAAGTTTGAATATGGGTCATCTGGGGTCATAAAGTAGGTCACTAGGTCAAATCAAAGAAAAACCTTGTGTATGCGATAGAGGCTGTATTTTTCAATTGATCTTCATGAAATTTTGTCAGAATGATTGCCTTGATAAAACCTAGGTCAAGTTTGAATATGAGTCATCTGGGGTAAAAAACTAGGTCACTAGGTCATATCTAAGAAAATACTTGTGTAAACTCAAGAGACCAAATTTTTAGTCCAATCTTAATAGAAATTGACCAAAATATTTGTTTCCATGAAATCACCAGGTTAAACATGTTTACACTGTTATAGTGTGTTTCTCAGGTGAGCGACCTAGGGCCATCTTGGCTCTCTTGTTAATTTAATCTTCATAAAACTTGGTCAGAATGTATGATATCATAAAATCTTGTATGATTTTGACTCTTGGTCATGTAGGGTCAAAAACTAGGTCACTTGGTAAAATCAAAGGAAAAGCTTGTTTATATTTTAGGGGCCTATTTTTTGCTCCAATTTTCACGAAACTTTGTCAAAAAATTTTTTTTCATGAAATGATGGAAAAGTTTTAATCTGGGTCATGTGGGATCAAAAACTAGGTCACTGGGTCAAATGAAAGAAAATGCTTGTTTACACTCAGGCCATATTTTTGGTCCAATCTTAATGATTATTGGTCAGGATATATGTCTCAATGAAATTTCGCACAGGTTAAAAATTAGGTCCGGTTGGGTAGAAAACCAGTTACTAGGCCAAATCAAAGAAAAATAACACTAGAGGCCACATTTTTGCTCCAATCTTCATGAAACTCTGTCAGAATGTTTATTTCCTTGAAAACTCAGACAAGTTTGAAACTTGGTCATATCGTATCAAAAACTGGGTCGATAGGTCAAACATGTTTGTTATGGTGTGTAACTCTGGTGAGCGACATAGGGCCATCATGGCCCTTTTTGTTTATTTTGATCATTTGAGTGCATTAAGCCATAAGAACATGAATACTAAATGGTCAAAAGTTTTTAAATACTTTCTGGATAGAGAAATTGAGTACTTGAAATATTTAACGTAATCAGCTGGAGTAGTTAAGGTTGCCAACCTCATTTTGCTTTCCATGCATGTGAGTTCCAGCCCTATGCATATTATTATGTCAGGAAACAATCCAGCTGACTTGTAGCATGTTGGTAGATCTACCTAGGCACCCATGTAATAATGACAGAATGGAACACCTAGGGTCTTCCTTCACCATTATAGCTAGAAAGTTGTCATTATACCCCCAGATACTAGTATCTGAGACTATATTAGATTCCGGTCCGTCCGTCTGTAGACAGAATTTGTCCATGCTATTTCTCAGCAGTTATTTCCCAGATTTCAATCAAACCTTGTAATTAATATCAGTACCAAGCCTAGTTGTGCATGTGCCAAGCAGGTTCCATTTGGATGATCTTTCACTTAGTTATTGCCCTTTATTATTTTTTCTTTATATGTATATGGAAAGATTTGTCAACATTATTTCTCAGCAATTATTTGCCAGATTTCAATCAAACCTTCTAATTATTATCATTATCAAACGAAGTTTTGCATGTGCCAAGCAGGTTCCATTTGGATGATTTTTCACTTAGTTATGTCACTTAATTAATTTTTGTCGAGCCCGCTTGTGGAAGCGAAGACATAATTGTCCAAATGGCTGTTCAGTGTGTGTGCGTCTGTCCGTCCTGATTTGTTTGTCCGGACGATAACTTTGACATGCATAGAGCAATCTCGTTTATATTTGGTATGAATGTTAACCTCAGTGAGACAGAGTGTCCTGTGCAAACCGCAGGTTCCTATCTTAAAGGTCAAGGTCACACTTGGAGGTCAAAGGTTAAATTCAATAATGACTTTGTCCGGAGCATTTCCTCTTCATGCATGGAGGGATTTTGATGTAACTTGGCACAAATGTTCACAACCATGTGACAGAGTGTCCTGCACAAGAACCAGGACCCTAATGTCAATCTATTATTTGACATAGTGACCTAGTTTTTGAGCTCATGTGACCTAGTTTTAAACTTGACCTAGATATCATCAAGATAAAAATTCTGACCAATTTTCATGAAGATCCATTGAAAAATATGGCATCTAGAGAGGTCAAAAGGCTTTTCTATTATTTGACCTATTGACCTAGTTTTTGAAGATATTTGACCCAGTTTTGAACTTGACCTAGATATCATCAAGGTGAACATTCTCACTAATTTTCATGAAGATCTCATGAAAAATATGGCCTCTAGAGAGGTCACAAGGTTTTTTTATTATTTGACCTACTGACCTACTTTTTGATGGCACGTGACCCAGTTTCAAACTTGACCTAGATATCATCAAGATGAACATTCTGACCAATTTTCATGAAGATCCATTCAAAAGTATGGCCTCTAGAGAGGTCACAAGGTTTTTCTATTTTTAGACCTACTGACCTAGTTTTTGACCAGAGTTGACCCAGTTTCAAACTTGACCTAGATATCTTCAAGATGAACATTCAGACCAACTTTCATACAGATCCCATGAAAAATGTGGCCTCTAGAGAGGTCAAAAGGTTTTTAGCTCACCTGTCACAAAGTGACCAGGTGAGTTT
Source organism: Mercenaria mercenaria (assembly GCF_021730395.1). NCBI lineage: Eukaryota > Metazoa > Mollusca > Bivalvia > Venerida > Veneridae > Mercenaria > Mercenaria mercenaria. Next base: position 34,716 of record NW_026462871.1, on the reverse strand, counting down.
TTGTGATCGCGCGGCGTGCGTCGTCCGTCCGTGCGTCCGTAAACTTTTGCTTGTGACCACTCTAGAGGTCACATTTTTGTGGGATCTTTATGAAAGGTGGTCAGAATGTTCATCTTGATGATATCTAGGTCAAGTTCGAAACTGGGTCACGTGCCTTCAAAAACTAGGTCAGTAGGTCTAATAATAGAAAAACCTTGTGACCTCTCTAGAGGCCATATATTTCGTAAGATCTTCATGAAAATTGGTCAGAATGTTTACCTTCATGATATCTAGGTCAAGTTCGAAACTGGGTCACGTGCCTTCAAAAACTAGGTCAGTAGGTCTAAAAATAGAAAAACCTTGTGACCTCTCTAGAGGCCATATATTTCACAAGATCTTCATGAAAATTGGTCAGAACGTTCACCTTGATGATATCTAGGTTAAGTTTGAAAGTGGGCCACGTGCCTTCAAAAACTAGGTCAGTAGGTCAAATAATGAAAAAACCTTGTGACCTCTCTAAAGGCCATATTTTACATTGGATCTGTATGAAAGTTGGTCTGAATGTTCATCATGACGATATCTAGGTCAAGTTTGAAACTGGGTCACGTGCGGTCAAAAACTAGGTCAGTAGGTCTAAAAAAAGAAAATCCTTGTGACCTCTCTAGAGGCCATATATTTCATGAGATCTTCATGAAAATTGGTCAGAATGTTCATCTTGATAATATCTAGGTTAAGTTTGAAAGTGGGTCACATGCCTTCAAAAACTAGGTCAGTAGGTCAAATAATAGAAAAACCTTGTGACCTCTCTAGAGGCCATATTTTTCATGGGATCTGTATGAAATTTGGTCTGAATGTTCATCTTGATGATATCTAGGTCAAGTTCGAAACTGGGTCACGTGCCGTCAAAAACTAGGTCAGTAGGTCAAATAATAGAAAAACCTTGTGACCTCTCTAAAGGCCATATTTTTCTTGGGATCTGTATGAAAGTTGGTCTGAATGTTCATCTTGATGATAACTAGGTCAAGTTTGAAACAGGGTCATGTCCGGTCAAAAACTAGGTCAGTAGGTCTAAAAATAGAAATACCTTGTGACCTCTCTAGAGGCCATACTTGTGAATGAATCTCCATAAAAATTGGTCAGAATGTTCATCTTGATGATATCTAGGTCAAATTTGAAAGTGGGTCACGTGCCATCAAAAAGTAGGTCAGTAGGTCAAATAATGAAAAAACGTTCTGACCTCTCTAGAGGCCATATTTTTCATGGGATCTGTATGAAAGTTGGTCTGAATGTTTATTTTGATGATATATAGGTCAAGTTTGAAACTGGGTCAACTGCGATCAAAAACTAGGTCAGTAGGACTATAAATAGAAAAACCTTGTGACCTCTCTAGAAGCCATACCCTTGAATGGATCTTCATGAAAATTGGTCAGAATGTTCACCTTGATGATATCTAGGTCAAGTTTGATACTAGGTCTCGTGCCTTAAAAAACTAGGTCAGTAGGTCAAATAATAAAAAAAACTTGTGACCTCTCTAGAGGCCATACTTTTCAAGGGATCTGTATGAAAGTTGGTCTGAATGTTCATCTTGATGATATCTAGATCAAATTTGAAACTGGGTCAACTGCGGTCAAAAACTAGTCAGTAGGTCTAAAATTAGAAAAATCTTTTGACCTCTCTTGAGGCCATATTTTTCAATGGATCTTCATTAAAATTGATCTGAATGTTCACCTTGATGATATCTAGGTGAATTTCGAAACTGGGTCACGTGCGGTCAAAAACTAGGCCAGTAGATATAAAAATAGAAAAACCTTTTGACCTCTCTAGAGGCCATATTTTTCATGAGATCTTCATGAAAATTAGGGAGATTGTTCACCTTGATGATATCTAGGTAAAGTTCAAAACAGGGTCACGTACCTTCGAAAACTAGGTCAATAGGTCAAATAATAGAAAAACCTTGTGACCTCTCTAGAGACCATATTTTTCAATGGATCTTCATGAAAATTGGTCAGAATTTTTATCTTGATAATATCTAGGTCAGGTTCAAAACTGGGTCACATGAGCTCAAAAACTAGGTCACTGTCAAATAATAGAAAAAACCACGTCATACTCAAAACTGGGTCATGTGGGAACAGTTGAGCGATTCAGGACCATCATGGTCCTCTTGTTTCATTATTTGACCTACTGACCTAGTTTTTGATGGCACGTGACCCACTTTCGAACTTGACCTAGATATCATCAAGATGAACATTCAGACCAACTTTCATACAGATCCCATGAAAAATGTGGCCTTTAGAGAGGTCACAAGGTTTTTCTGTTATTTGACCTTCTGACCTAGTTTTTGAAGGCATGTGACCCACTTTCGAACTTGACCTAGATATCATCAAGGTGAACATTCTGACCAATTTTCATGAAGATCTCCTGAAAAATATGGCCTCTAGAGAGGTCACAAGGTTTTTTCGTTATTTGACCTACTGACCTAGTTTTTGATGACACGTGACCCAGTTTCGAACTTGACCTAGATATCATCAAGGTGAACATTCTGACCAATTTTCATGAAGATCTCATGAAATATATGGCCTCTAGAGAGGTCACAAGGTTTTTCTATTTTTAGACCTACTGACCTAGTTTTTGACCGCACGTGACCCAGTTTCAAACTTGATCTAGATATCATCAAGATGAACATTCAGACCAACTTTCATACAGATCCCATGAAAAATATGGCCTCTAGAGAGGTCAAAAGGTTTTTTCATTATTTGACCTACTGGCCTAGTTTTTGACAACACGTGACCCAGTTTCGAACTTGACCTAGATATCATCAAGTTGAAAATTGTGACCAATTTTCATGAAGATCCATTAAAAGATTTGGCCTCTAGGGAGGTCACAAGGATTTTCCTTTTTTAGACCTACCTACCTAGTTTTGGACTGCACGTGACCCAGTTTCGAACTTGACCTAGATATCATCAAGATGAACATTCTGACCAACATTCATAAAGATCCCATGAAAAATGTGACCTCTAGAGTGGTCACAAGCAAAAGTTTACGCACGGACGGATGCACGCACGCACGGACGACGGACGCTGCGTGATCACAAAAGCTCACCTTGTCACTTTGTTACAGGTGAGCTAAAAACATCATCAAGGTGAACATTCTGACCAATTTTCATGAAGATCCATTGAAAAGTATGGCCTCTAGAGACGTCACAAGGTTTTTCCATTTTAAGACCTACTGACCTAGTTTTTGACCGCACCTAACCCGGTTTCGAACTTGACCTAGATATAATAAAGGTGAACATTCTGACCAATTTTTATGAAGATCCATTGAAAGATATGGCCTCTAGAGAGGTCAAAAGGTTTTTCTATTTTTAGACCTGCTGACCTAGTTTTTGACCGCAATTGACCAAGTTTCAAACTTGACCTTGATATCATCAAGGTTAACATTCTGACTAATTTTCATGAAGATCCATTGAAAAGTATGGCCTCTAGAGAGTTCACAAGGTTTTTCTATTTTTAGACCTACTGACCTAGTTTTTGGCCGCAGGTGACCCAGTTTTGAACTTGGCCTAGATATCATCAAGATGAACATTCTGACCAATTTTCATGAAGATCCATTGAAAAGTATGGCCTCTAGAAAGATCACAAGATTTTTCTATATTTAGACCTACTGACCTATATTGTGACTGCATGTGACCCAGTTTCAAATCTGACTTAGATAATATCAAGATGAACATTCTAACTAATTTTCATGAAGATCCATTGAAAAATATGGCCTCTAAGGAGGTCACAAGGTTTTTCTGTATTTAGCTCACCTGAGCAATGCTCGGGTGAGTTGATGTCCGGCATCCGTCGTCCGTCTGTCGTCTGTCGTCTGTCTGTCGACATTTAGCTTGTGTATGCGATAGAGGCTGTATTTTTCAACTGATCTTCATGAAATGTGGTCAGAATGATTACCTTGATGAAATCTAGGCCGAGTTCGAAAATGGGTCATCTGGGGTCAAAAACTAGGTCACTAGGTCAAATCAAAGAAAAACCTTGTGTATGCGATAGAGGCTGTATTTTTCAATTAATCTTCATGAGTATTGGTCAGAATGATAACCTTGATGAAATCTAGGCCGAGTTCGACAATGGGTCATCTCGGGTCAAAAAGTAGGTCACTAGGTCAAATCGAAGAAAAACCTTGTGTATGCGATAGAGGCTGTATTTTTCAATTAATCTTCATGAATTTTGGTCAGAATGATAACCTTGATGAAATCTAGGCCTAGTTCGAAAATGGGTCATCTCGGATCAAAAACTAGGTCAAATCAAAGAAAAACTTTGTGTATGCGATAGAGGCTGTATTTTTCAATTGATCTTCATGAATATTGGTCAGAATGATTGCCTTGATGAAATCTAGGCCTAGTTTGAAAATGGGTCATTTCGGGTCAAAAACTAGGTTACTAGGTCAAATCAAAGAAAAGCCTTGTGTATGCGATAGAGGCTGTATTTTTCAATTGATCTTCATGACATTTGGTCAGAACGATTGCATTGATGAAATATAGGTCAATTTTGAATATGGGTCATCTAGGTCAAAAAGTAGGTCACTAGGTCAAATCTAAGAAAAACCTTGTGTATGCGATAGAGGCTATATTTTTCAATTGATCTTCCTGAAATTAAGTCTGAATGATTGCCAAGATGAAATCTAAGTCGAGTTTGAATATGGGTCATCTGAGGTCAAAAACTAGGTCACTAGGTCAAATTAAAGAAAAATCTTGTGTATGCGATAGAGGCTGTATTTTTCAATTGATATTCATGAAATTTCCTCAGAATGATTGCCTAGATAAAATCTACGTTGAGTTTGATTATGGGTCATTAGACTCAAAAACTAGGTCACTAGGTCAAATAAAAGAAAACCCTTCTGTATGCGATAGAGGCTGTATTTTTCAATTAATCTTCTTGAAATTTGGTCAGAATGATTGCCTTGATGTAATCTAGGCCAAGTTCAATTATGGATCATCTGGGTCAAAAAGTAGGTCACTAGGTTAAATCAAAGAAAAATCTTGTGTATGCGATAGAGGCTGTATTTTTCAACTGATCTTCATGAAATTTTGTCAGAATGATAGCCTTGATGAAATCTAGGTCAAGTTCGAATATGGGTCATCTGGGTTTACAAACTAGGTCACTTAGTAAAATCAAGGAAAAACCGTGTGTATGCAGTAGGGACTGCATTTTACACTGGATTTCATAAAATTTGGTCAGAATGGTTGGCTTGATGAAATCTAGGTCAAGTTCGAATATGGGTAGTCTAGGGTCAAAAACTAGGTCACAAGGTCAAATCAAAGAAAATACTTATTTATACTCAAGATTTTTTGCTCCAATTTTAATAATTGGTCAGAATATTTTTTTCCATGAAATCATTAAGTCAAACATGTTTACACTGTTATGGTGTGTTATGGTGTGTTTCTCAGGTGAGCGACCTAGGGCCATCTTGGCCCTCTTGTTAGACCTACTGACCTAGTTTTTGATTGCACATAAAACAGTTTCGAACTTGACCTAAATATCTTCAAGGTAAACATTCTGACCAATTTTCATGAAGATCCATTGAAAAATATGGCCTCTAGAGAGGTCAAAATGTTTTTCTATTTTTAGACCTACTGACCTAGTTTTTTATCGCACATGACCCAGTTTCGAACTTGACCTAGATATCATCAAGGTGAACATTCTGACCAATTTTCATGAAGATCCATTGAAAAGTATGGCCTCTAGAGAGGTCACAAGATTTTTCTATTTTTAGATCTACTGACCTAGTTGTTGACCGCAGTTGACTCAGTTTCAAACTTGACCTATATATCACCAAGATGAACATTCAGACCAACTTTCATACAGATCCCTTGAAAAATATGGCCTCTAGAGAGGTCACAAGGTTTTTTCATTATTTGACCTACTGACCTACTTTTTGATGGCACGTGACCCACTTTCGAACTTGACCTAGATATCATCAAGGTGAACAATCTGACCAAATTTTATGAAGATCCATTCACAAGTATGGCCTCTAGAGAGGTCACAAGGTTTTTCTATTTTTAGACCTACTGACCTAGTTTTTGACCGCACGTGACCCAGTTTCGAATTTGACCTAGATATCATCAAGATGAACATTCAGACCAACTTTCATACAGATCCCATGGAAAATATGGCCTTTAGAGAGGTCACAAGGTTTTTCTATTATTTGACCTACTGACCTAGTTTTTGAAGGCACGTGACCCAGTTTCGAACTTGACCTAGATATCATCAAGATGAACATTTTGACCAATTTTCATGAAGATCTTATGAAAAATATGGCCTCTAGAGAGGTCACAAGGTTTTTCTATTTTTAGACCTACTGACCTAGTTTTTGACCGCACGTGACCCAGTTTCGAACTTGATCTAGATATCATCAAGATGAACATTCTGACCAATTTTCATAAAGACTCCATGAAAAATGTGACCTCTAGAGTGGTCACAAGCAAAAGTTTACGCACGCACGCACGGACGGACGGACGACGGACGCTTCGCGATCACAAAAGCTCACCTTGTCACTTTGTGACAGGTGAGCTAAAAATGCACATTTTCACCTTGTGACACGTCTAGTTCAAAAAGTATTTGATATAGATTCATGAAACCTTGCATGTGTCTTAATCATGATGAAGTTGCACACCTCCTATTTTTCATTTGGGTCGGCCCCCTATTTTCAGTTATGGCTTCTGAAATAGTCAAAAATGCACATTTTCACCTTGTGACATGCCTAGCTCAAAAAGTATTTGATATAGATTCATGAAACCTTGCATGAGTCTTAATAATGGTATGAACTTGCACACCTCCTATTTTTTATTTGGGTCCGCCGCCTATTTTTAGCTCACCTATCACAAAGTGACAAGGTGAGCTATTGTGACCGCTTGATGTCTGTCGTGCGTCGTCAGTCATGCGTCGTCAGTTATGCGTTGTCAGTCGTGCGTCGTCCGTCAACAATTTCTAAAAAAATCTTCTTGTAAACCACTGGGCAGAATTACATCAAACTTCACAGGAATGATCCTTGGGTGGCCCCCTTTCAAAATTGTTCAAAGAATTGAATTCCATGCAGAACTCTGGTTGCCATGGCAACCGAAAGGAAAAACTTTAAAAATCTTCTTGTCCGAAACCGCAGGGTCTAGGGCTTTGATATCTGGTGTGTAGCATCAGCTAGTGGTCCTCTACCAAAATTGTTCAAATTATCTCCCTAGGGTCAAATATGGCCCTGCCCCGGGGGTCACATGGTTTATATAGACTTATATAGGGAAAACTTTGAAAATCTTCTTGTACAAAACCACATGGCCTACGGCTTTGATATTTGGTATGTAGGATCATCTAGTGGTCCTCTATCAAGAATGTTCAAATTGTCCCCCTAGGGTAAAATGTGGCCCCGCCCCAGGGGTCACATGGTTTTATATAGACTTACATAGGGAAAACTTTGAAAATCTTCTTGTACAAAACCACATGGCCTAGGGCTTTGATATTTGGTATGTAGCATCATCTAGTGGTCCTCTACCAAAATTATTCAAATTATCCTCCTAGGGTCAAATATGGCCCCGCCCCGGGGGTCCCAAGTTTTATATAGACTTATATAGGAAAAAAAGTTTAAAAATCTTCTTGTCTGAAACCACAACACTAAGACCTTTGATATTTTGGTTTGTAGCATAGGGAAAACTTTGAAAATCTTCTTGTACAAAACCACATGGCCTAGGGCTTTGATATTTGGTATGTAGCATCATCTAGTGGTCCTCAACCATAATTATTCAAATTGTACCCCTTGGGTGAAAAGAGGCCCTGCCCTGGGTGTCCAAAGTTTTATATAGACTTATATAGGACAAAGCTTAAAAATCTTCTTGTCTGAAACCATACGACCTAGGCTTTTGATATTTGGTATGATGCATTGTCTAGTAGTCCTCTACCAAAATTGTTCAAATTATGCCCCTGGGGTTAAAAGAGGCCCCGTCCTGGGGTCACTTAATCACTATGTGAGTTATATAGGAAAAATACTTAAAAAATAATCTGATCCTATTTCCAAGACTGTTTAATTATAATTACCTGATGACCCCAAGTAAAATGATGTCACTTGACTGTGACCCTGACCTACTGACCTACTTTCTTGTTTTTTAAGATACAGCCTTGAAATTTTGATGACATACACAGTTTTGCACACAAATGGTAAAACTGAATTTCATTGACCATGAATGTGACCTACTGACTTTCTTAATATTTTATCATCAGTTTGACATTTGAAACATGTAGCTCATATTACTCAGGTGAGTGACCCAGGGTCATCATGACCCTCTTGTTAGAGTTATGGCCCCTGAAATAGTCAAAAATGTACATTTTCACCTTGTGACGCACCTAGCTCAAAAAGTATTTGATATAATTGGTTGAAAACTTGCATAAGTGTTTGTCATGATATAAACTTGCACACCTCTAATTTTTTGGCTGGCTCCACCCCCTTTTTTAAAGTTATGGCCCCTGAAACAGTAAAAAAATGCACTTTTTCACCTCATTATGTGCCTAGCTCAAAAAGTATTAGATGTAAATTCAGGAAACCTTGCTGGAGTCTTTATTGTGATGTGACCTTGCACACTTGGCATTCTTCTTGAGAACCTTATCTCTTATTACAGAGTTATGGCCCTTGAAATAGCCAAAATAGTGGATTTTTTGTTTGTGATGCTCATAGCTCAAAAAGTATAGGGCCTGGAATAATGAATCCTTTTCATAAAATGTTTGTTGAGGCTATACCCCATTAAGACTGCAAACATTTGAATTATTGCCCCTTATTTGTGACAAATATACCTGTAGGGGGGTGGGGTGGGGCACACCCTGTGTCCTGCAGACACATTCTAGTTTTTTAAAGATTTACTTCCCTTTGTTGTTACTATAAATAACTTATATTGTAACTTTTTGCAGTCATTTTTTATTTGGCATAAACGTTTGCCTCAATGAGACAGGGTGTCATGTGTAACTCCTAGTCCTTTTGACAGCTGACACACTCGACATGTTGCCCGTGGGCATCTAATTTCTTTATATGTATATAGAAAAAAGTATGCGCTATTTCTCGGTCCTTATATGCCAGACTTTTATCAACCCTTGTAATTATCATTGGTACCAAGTCAAATTGTCAACAATTTGACTGTTAACACTCTAGAGGTGACAATTTTGGTCCAATCTAAATGAAACTTTAGAATGTTGGACAAGTTTGATATTGGGTCATCTTGGATTAAAAACTTGGTTACCAGGTCAAATCAAAGGAAAAGCTTGTTAACACTCTAGAGGCCACATTTGTGACTGTATCTACATGACACTTGGTGTAAATCTGGGTCATGTGTGGTCAAAAACAAGGTCACCGGGTTAAATCGAAGGAAAAGCTAGTTAACACTCTAGAGGCCACATTTATGACCATATCCTAATGAAACTAGGTCAGAATGTTTATCTTGATGACCTTTAGGTGAAGTTCAAATCTGAGTCAGGTGGGATCAAAAACTAAGTCACCAGGTCAAATCAAAGGAAGAGCTTGTTAACACTCACAATGAAACTTGGTCAGAATGTTATTCTTGATGATCTTTAGGGCAAGTTAAAATCTCAGATGGGGATAAAAAAACTAAGTCACCAGGTCAGATCAAAAGAAAAGCTTATTAACACTCTAGAGGCCACCTTTATGACAATTTATGACAATATCTCAATGAAACTTGGTCAGAATGTTAATCTTGATGATCTTTAGGGTCAAGTGGGGACAACAGATCGCAAGGCCAAACAATCAAAGGAAAAGCTTGTTAACACTCTAGAGGCCACATTTATGACCATATCTTCATGAAACTTTGTCAGAATGTTAACCTCAATGTGAGGGGCCTCCGTGGCCGAGTGGTTAAGGTCGCTGACTTCAAATCACTTGCCCCTCATCGATGTAGGTTCGAGCCTCACTCGGGGCGTTGAATTCTTCATGTGAGGAAGCCATCCAGTTGGCTTACGGAAGGTCGGTGGTTCTACCCAGGTGCCCGCTCGTGATGAAATAATGCACGGAGGGGCACCTGGGGTCTTCCTCCACCATTAAAGCTGGAAAGTCGCCATATGACCTATCATGTGTCGGTGCGACGTTAAATCCAAAAAAAAAAAAAAAAATAAACTCAATGTGATGATCTTTAGGTCAGGTTCAAATCTTGGTCTTTTGGGGTGAAAAACTAGGTCACACAGAACGATATCCACTTGATTGCGTTGCGACCCAGTCGAAACTGCGTTGCATTAGGTTTTCGGTCGATTTTTTCTTAAACAAACCCGAATAATTCTATGAAAATACACATGCTTTGTTTTAAGAGGTTGCCCATTAGATAAGTGTTTTAATAATTACTTGTTCCCGATAAGTACTATATATGGTGCGATATTGTCAAAAATGACAAAAATTGCCTTCCCCCGCCGGACTGTATAGAAGTGTTTGAATAAACGGCACATATCTCAGCCAAATGGACACATGTACTAAAAATCGGAAACATTTGCGCTCCAGGTGTACCCGTCGTTTTCATTTAATTCGTTATATAACGGGTAGAAATTCATATAATTCTTAAGACCGGAAATTTTGTACAATCGGCCATATTTCGCCATCTGTTCTGTGTAGGACTGGGTCGATTAATCGGATCCGATTCGATTACTAGGTGAAACTGGTTTCAATTTTGCAAAACCGCTAATCGCTCTCAAACAAAAAACATCACAAATCGTACATTATCCTGATAGATTTCTTTGACCAGCACATAGAACTATGGTATATTTCACCTAAAACACATCATCAACATAATCAATAGTCTCGAAGCAGTAGTCTCGAATCAATAGTCTCAAATTTGCCCGTCGTGATATATCTATAATACATTTGTAAAATACGCCAAAATACGACTTCTCAATTATCACACTACTTTCAAACGATAAAGTTCGTTAGTTACTAAAGAAGTCAGCTGCTGGAAGTTCCTTGATACAGTCGTCAGGGAAGAAAACAGCATGTTCAATATGGCGGCCGATTAACCGGTTCGATTAGATTTCATACAAATGATTAACCGGTTTCAAAATTTTGAAATCGCACCAGCCCTAGTTCTGTGTAAAATTCACCGCTCATACAACGTTGGATTCAACTGATCTGATAAAGTTATGGCCAGTATGATATCTGTATCATAATTCTGAAGAAAATGTCATTGAGGTCCGATCTTTAATTTCTAAAAGAAACAGTTATGATTTATCCTGTCTACTTATTTAAAGACCCACCACGATCTAGTGACCTACTTTTTCCTCCCACGTAAACTTCGTGCAAACCATTCTGATAAAGCTGGTATATATACTTACTTCACAATAGACTTAAAATAAATTATGTGTAAACTAAACTGGTATAATACAGTTTAGGCCCTCAGCTGAATTTATGTGTTTTCACAACTTTATTTAAAGACGCCCCACAAAATAACTGTATTCCTGCTGTTCAGCTAGTACTACCTGAACATTTTCATGATGTAGTTTGTACAGGACTTCATGATATGATGAAGCTGGTCATCAGGGTTGTTGCAAACAAAAAACATTCATTCCATGGCAGTTCTCTGATCTTGACCTTCTTACAGAGACTGACCCAACTCTTTAATGGCACCTGAAAACAAAACTGTATTTCTTATATCAGTATTGCTTTCCAAGTTCCTGCCTTGATCGCTATGGAGACGATTTGGAAAGCCATAGTGACAGATGAAATTGTAAAATAACATTTTGGCAGTGGTGTGGGCAGTTTGATTCTTAGCTGGACGGGCTTGTGCAAATCCTGTAAAATGATCAGTTTTGATCATTATGTTTTAAAATCCACCCTTAGACATCTCAAGTGACAAAATATCGATGCACATCAAATCCATTGGAAACGAGGAATATACTGGAACAAGCTTCGCAGATGTCTTATCTAAAGTCTTGCAATGAATACAATGAGGGCAGCGACGGACATGATGCTCAACAGATTGCTCCATCTGGGGCCAAAAGAAGTGTAATGGTACGATCACAGATGACCAGCTTTATCATGAAGTCCTGTAAAAACTGCATCATGAAAATGTTCAGGTAGTACTATCTGAGTAACAGGATAACCGTTTGGTGTTTCTTTACGAAAAAGAACATAACCTTGAATGTACAGGTTGCTCCATTCCATCAAGTACTTCCTTACTGGTTCGGTTTCACGTGTTTTCTGGTGATCTGTAAGTCTATGACCAGCCTTTAAAAGATGTTTTACTCTGGCTAAAATTGCGTCATTACTTTGCTCTTGTTTCAATCAACTGATTGCAGGTCATTCCCAACAGAGATCTCATACTTTGTTTTGTCTTCCAATATTTGCCGGGACAGTGCATCTGCATCAGATGAGTTTCCCTGCACTGTACTGAATCTTGATGTTATATGCTGATAATGCAGCTAGCCATTTATGACTCATGGCGTCTAATTTGGCAGCGGAGAAGACATAGGTGAGGAGATTTTGTCGGTACGGACTGTTATGGCATTACCATATAAATAGTCATGAAATTTGTCGCAAATCGCCCATTAAGTGCCAAAACTCTAACTTGTGTGTAGGGTTGTTGCGCTTACTTGGTCTCAGACCTCTACTTGCATATGACACAACTCGTTCCCTACTATCATGTATCTAATATAAAACACCACCGAGTCCATCTAAACTTGCATCCACGTTTAGAATAAAACGGTTTAGTTAAATGAGCATAGGCTAAAACAGGTGGAGATGATTATTTTTAAAGCATAGTTTCAAAGATTCTTGCTGTTCTTCACCCCATGTCCACGGTGCACCCTTCTTTGACTTGCTTGATTTCTTATTAGTCGGGTGACAAGGCAACAGGTCGTTCAGAGCCAATCTTTGAAAATCCATCTATATACCGTCGGTAATACCCTAAAAAAAACAAGGAATTTTCGGATGGCCTTCACATTTGTAGGTACCGGCCATTCTTTCAGTACTTTCAGTTTGTCTGGGTCTGTTTCAACACCATTTGCACTAACAACATGTCCCAGATACGGACCTGTGTCATTAAAAGCTCGAATTTTGAACCCTCACGTTTAAGGTTGTAGTGTTCTAGACGTTGAAATACAGATCCCAGTCGACGAATGTATGTCTGAATGGACAATAATATCGTCCAGATATATCAAACAGAAATTCTGCCATGCAGCGTTCCATCAAACATTGGAAGGTGACAGGACATTTTAAAAACTGTTTAAAAATCTGGACGATATTATTGGGCTTATAGCCCAAATGCCATACTATTCGTATTCCCAGAATCCAAGCGGTCCAACATTAAAATCCATCTGCTGCTTATCTTCTTCCTTCATTACCTCTTGCTAGTAGTCAGAACTTAGGTTTAACTTGAAGAAGTACTTTGATCCTGCTAGCGTGTCTATAGTTTCTTCAATACGCGGACGAAATTAAGAATCTTTCACTGTATTACAATTCTACTTACGATAATCTATACAGAAACGTACAGACCAATCTGTCACGCCTTCAAGGACTACATTGGAAGAAAATGGGCTATGAGATTCACGAATAGCTCCAGCATCAACTCTCGGCGATATATGACCTTTTTGTGTCGGTTCGCCGTAAAACCCAACTCATTCATTCATTCTAGCATCAACCATGTTCTTCAAATGTTCCCTTACTTCCTCAAACCTACCTGGAGGAATACACCTGCATGTGTGCTTAAAAAGGGGTTGGATTAGACAAGTTAATCTCATTTTCATCGTAAGTCAGCAGGTCCTGATGAAAAATATATGTTTCCAATGGTTAAGGAATGTTTTTGCCTTATCCTGTTGATCTGGTGTTAAAGTATCAGTCGGAAGAGTAAAACCAAGATTCTCCAAAGGCTTGTACGATTTATGGGACCTGTTTATCTCTGTTTCAGAAGGACTAATGGTTTGAACAACTGTAGTTGCCTGAAGATTACAAAGTGTAGTTCAAGGATGAATGGTGGTAGGTCACAGCTGTAAAGTTGCAAACTCGAACAGGAATTCTTGCAAAAGAAATACTAGGTTTAACTTTCACCAACCTTGGACAAATATTAAAAGGAACAGTGTCATCAGCTGCCGTAACAACAGATTCCATATTTCCAAAACTTCTGACCTTACCGCTGACTTGTTGTTACAGTGCTTTCACAAACTGGTAGTTGATTAAAACTTGTAACTGGAACGGTATGACCTGGGGACAGAGATGCCAAGGCATTGGAGATAGAAGAAGATAAACTTTCTACACCAGAAGAATTGAGAAAATTCAAAATGTTTGTCCCTATTATCAATGGAACACTACCAGAATAATCAATGTCTGAAACAATAAGTATTTAAACAGAAAAAATGGTAAAGTCTGATAAAGGAAAAGAAATTTCCAACAGTGAATACCCTAGATATGATACTTTAGCACCACTTGCTCCAGTAACATCCGAACTAGTCTTCCAAGTTGCTCATAAGTGACTGGGGACCTAAAGTCTTAAAGCAGGATTCACTAAGTGTAGAAATCCTGAAACATGTATCAACCAAATCAATAACAGGCATACCATTGACAAAAACCTGTGTTTCATTCGCTGTACCCACATGAGGTAGAGAAAAAAGGGCCCTATATGAAGCACGATCTGGACCTACCATCTGCCTTACGATGGAGGTCGCGTGTCGTTTGAATTTACCTTTTCTGCAGGTTTATCAGGCTTCTGTTCTTCTGCTGTATCCTCTTGTCTATCACGATACCTTGGCCTATATAATACTTTTCTCTTCTTTCATTCTTTAACTCTTTCATCTCTACTTCCATCTCTTTTATCTTAGTTTCCATACTTTGCATCTGTTTGGTTAAAACCTCTATTTGTTTTACAACTTCATGTTCTACTGTAGACAAATATTGTTTGGTCTCAACAGTGTCTACCTTTCGTTCTTTTGGTTCAGGTACCACTGGAGTTTGTTGAACTTTCAAATCAGTTTTACTTTAGATTGGTGTAGAATTTGATCTTGACTATTTGAGATCCTCCTTTATCACCCTCAATTTCTTCCTCAATGTATTAGAATCATCAAACTTTAGATACAGATACCGAGATAGATTTTTTAATTCCTAATCTCGCAAACCCGACCATAATCTTCTGCGAAGCATTTCATTCCTCGCTGACTTATCAACTTGTCCAGGTAGTTGGGCCTCCGTGGCCGAGTGGTTAATGTCGCTGACTTTATTTGCCCCTCTCGATGTGGGTTCGAACCTCACTCAGGGGCGTTGAATTCTTCATGTGAGGAAGCCATCCAGCCGTCTGGCGGAAGGTCGTTGGTTCTACCCAGGTGCCCGCTCATGATGAAATAATGCACGGAGGGGCATCTGGGGTCTTCCTCACCATCAAGCTGTATGACCTCAAAATCGATGTAACTCATTGCAGAGTTGGAGCGGTCTTCTGCGCATGCCCGAAAGTGATTATCAGTTGTAGCGCACGGCAAAAATATGCATATTTTTGCATGTCCGCACGCATTTAGTGTACAATATGCATAAAATACTGACTAAAGGTTAGGGTTAGTATCGCCATGGTTACAAAATATATACATTTAAGATATTTTTCGTTCAAATTTAGTTAATCC
The DNA here is from genome assembly GCF_021730395.1 of Mercenaria mercenaria. Lineage (NCBI taxonomy): Eukaryota > Metazoa > Mollusca > Bivalvia > Venerida > Veneridae > Mercenaria > Mercenaria mercenaria. The sequence goes on along the minus strand of NW_026462871.1, from coordinate 19,123 downwards.
GGTATGTACCAGAGTCTGTAATTTATACCGGCGCTCCAAGTCTGCATTGAGTCACAGTCCTTAAAAATTGTGTCGGTGCGACGTTAACAAAATGAATAAATGCCCGGATAGTCTACTAAATAACCTTTCCAGTCGCATACTATAATCAGCAACATTCTTATTGTCCCTCTGGCTTTCACTGTAAAATTGTTCCTTGAGACGTTCAGAAGTTTGAACATTGCCATAGACACCCTCTAATTCAGCGAGTATATCTGCAACTGAAGTGTCTCCTCCAAGATGTACTAAAACTCCACGGGCTGTACCTTTAGAGCGACTTTCGTATAACTTCTCGTATAATGTGCATAGGGTATATCCCCTCGTCTATCAAACAATGGACATCATAATTCTATAACTCAAATGAGTTTGTCTTGGCTTTTTCATCTCCTGAAAATGTGGGTAAGGCAGGTACATATATAGGATGAATTTAATCAAACTTTCCTCTGAACGTTGTGTCCGGTAACAAAGATGGCCGGGGTGTAGACAAGAAACGCACTGACGTATTTTTGTAGAATGCTGGTCTGTGTAGGTATCGCCACTGCATAATGTTTTTGCTTTCGTATCGCACTATGAACTATCACTTGTATTTTCCCTAACAGGTAAATAAGTTTTCTTCTCTCCATACCATTTGTAGCAGGGTACTAGTGGGTTCATTTACTTGGTAAAGACCAGATTTACCCGATTGCCTTTCAAAAAAATTCGAAGTTCATTTCACTATAGTCCAGAGACTCTGTTAAACCGTCTTCAGTGGCTTTTGATGCCATTCTAATAGTTTACTTGTAACTTCTAAGTCGAAACAAGTGTAAAATAATGTCATAAAACTTGTCTAGTGGTCTATTTGTACACCATACATTTGTGGCACATGAAAGTGGCCCTTTCAATACATCATACACTTCAACCTACTACGACACGCCAGTTCAAATATAATAAAAGCTGGGAATGCTACATGTCCATACATGATATGTGTGGATATATACAGCATGTTGCGACTCTAACTATCATCTTGGTGTAGAAAGATGTCTGTTTATCTCTCCTCCTACAAGTTTTTTTGCATTTAACTAATAAAAATGCAAAAATAAAATAGAAATATTGACATGTTACATAAAAAAACATTTGTTCTGAAAAACATCACCCTCTGAAAATGCTCCCGCATGAAAATAGCCGTTATAAGCAATTACGTGTATACATTTTCTCTACGAATAAAACTAAAACCTGGAATAAAACATAATGGAAATGTCTAGATCTTTTCACAACCCAATGAACAAAGCCAAAAATATTACTGCCATATTCCCATATGATTCATTGGAGAGGGCTATGTCTATTAAGACCTCTCCATAGTGTTGGCAAGACCTCTCCATAGTGTTGGCTATCAAACTAGGAGGATTTAGACTAATCTACTAATTTTACGACGTTAGATTTGACTTTCTAGCGCAAATTACGGTGAGCAAGTCTAAAGTGACCCAATCAAACTCAGTGTTACTTCCCCTTATCGGTACAATAGATTTTTGACAATATTCCTGCGTGGGGGCTGTGACCCAATGCTCTTGCGCAAAAGTAAGTTTTGAAATCCTCTAAGATGAAAAACATTGTTCGTTTAAAATAAAGAAATATAGTGTAATATTATTGCTACAAATGTTGGAAACGGTGCAGTTATTTACAAAAATATATAGAAATATATTTACTATTCTTTGTTCGAAATATTCAAAGATATGCATATGAATTGAATCAAGTTATTTAAAATGTATTTCGTTCAATTAAATGAATTTAGTGTTTAACTGGCGGGTTCGTTTGCCCCGTTCGGAAGATCTGCCGGATAAAGAAGAGTTCTTCCGAGCTTCTGTGTCTTCCATCCGATAGTCGGAGATGTTAATCACGTGATCAAAACAAGGCGGCAATTCGATATAAACCTTACAAATTGAGTAATAAACTAGAACAAATAAAATGTTTAGAATATTTCTTTCTCAAATAGCATATAAACAATAACAATCTCTGAAAAAAATACATTTTTAACAAGAGCGCCAAGATTGCCCTAGGTCGCTCACCTGAGAAACACACCATAACAGTGTAAACATGTTTGACCTAGTGATTAAATGGAAACAAATATTCTGACCAATTTTCATTAAGATTGTACCAAAAATGTGGTCTCTTATATGAAAACAAGTATTTTCTTCAATTTGACCTAGTGACCTAGCTTTTGAGCCAAAATGACCTACATTTGAACTTGACCTAGATTTGATCAAGGCAATCATTCTGGCCAAATTTCATCAACCTCAACGAAAAATACAGCCTCTATCGCATACAAAACGTTTTTCTTTGATTTGTCCTGAAGACCTAGTTTTTGACCCTAGATGACCTATATTCAAACTTGATCTTAATTTCAGTTAAAAAATACAGTTTCTATTGCATACACAATGTTTTTCTTTGATTTGACCTGGTGACCTTGTTTTTGACCCCAGATGACCCATAGTCTAACTTGGCCTAGATTTCATCAAGGCAATCATTCTGACTAAATTTTATAAATATCTAGTGTAAAATGCAGCCCCTATTGCGTACACAAGTTTTTTTTTAATTTGACCGGGCGACCTAGTTTTTGACCCTAGTTGACCCATATTCAAACTCCTAGATTTCATCCAGGCAAACATTATGATAACATTTCATGAAAATCCGGTGTAAAATGCAGTCCCTATTGCATACACAAGGTTTTTCTTTGATTTGACCTAGTGACCCAGTTTTTAAGCCAAGATAATCCATATTCAAATTTGACCTAGATTCCATCAAGGCAATCGTTCTGACCAACATTCATGAAGATCAATTGAAAAATACAGCTTCTATCGCATACACAAGGTTTTTCTTTGATTTTACCTAGTGGACTAGTTTTTGACCCCATATGACCGATTTTCGAACTTGGCCTAGATTTATCTAGGCAATCATTCTGACAAAATTTCATGAAGATCAGTTGGAAAATACAGTCTCTATCGCAAACACATGGTTTTACTTTGATTTGACCTAGTGACCTAGTTTTTGACCCCAGATAATCCATTTTCAAACTTGGCCTAGATTTCATCAAGGTTTAACTTATCATACCGATCAAAATTCATGAAGATCAATTGGAGAATACAGCCTCTATCGCATACACAATGTTTTTATTTGATTTGACCTAATGACCTAGTTTTTGACTCCAGATAACCCATTTTCGAGCTTGACCTTGATTTTATCAAGGTCATCATTATGACAAAATTTCATGAAGATCAATTAAAAAATACAGCCTGTATCGCATACACAAGCCAAATGTTGACAGACAGACAGACGACGGACGCCGGACATCGAGCGATTACAAAAACTCACCTGAGCATTCCCTGCAACAGGGAAACCGTTTTTGTTTGTTTGTTCGTTCGCCAGGGTGAGCTTTTGTGATCACCCTTCGTCCGTCCGTCCACAATTTCTTGTAAACAAGATAGAGACCACATTTTGCAAGCCATTTTGATCAAACTTGTACAAAACTTGTATTGGCATGATATCTCAGCTCCTTTCGAAAACTGGCCAGATCCCATCATGGGTTCTAGAGTTATTGCCCCATTGAAGGGCCAGAATTTGCTATTTTTGTACATCAACAATTTCTTGTCTGCACGATAGTGGTTTCATTTATGATTTTATTTTAACCAAACTTGCACACAATTTGTATCACCATAAGATCTTGGTGCCTTTCTTGAACTGGCCAGATCCCATTATGGGTTCCAGAGTTATGGCCCCTGAAGGGCCAAAATTAGCTGGTTTGACCTTGTCTGCACAATAGCAGCTTCATTTATGATTTGATTTTTACCAAACTTGCACACAACTTGTATCACCGTAAGATCTTGGTTCCTTTCTTGAACTGGCCAGATTCCATCATGGGTTCCAGAGTTATGGCCCCTGAAAGGGCCAAAATTAGCTATTTTGACCTTGTCTGCACAGTAGCAGCTTCATTTATGATTTGAATTTAATCAAACTTGCACAAAACTTGTGTCACAATAAGGTCTTGGTTTCTTTCTTGAACCGACCAGATCCCATAATAGGTTCTAGAGTTATGGCCGCTGAAAGGGCCATAATTAGCTTTTTTTGACTTTGTCTGCACAATAGCAGCTTCATTTATGATTTGATTTTAATCAAACTTGCACAGAACTTGTGTCACCATAAGATCTTGGTTCCTTACTTGAACCGACCAGATCCCATAACGGGTTCGATAGTTCAGGCCCCTGAAAGGGCCAAAACAGCCTTTTTGACCTTGTCTGCACAATAGCAGCTTCATTTATGATTTGATTTTAACCAAACTTGCACACAGCTTGTATCACCATAAGATCTCGATTCCTTTTTACGAAGGGACATATGTTATCGCCTCGGTGTCCGTCTGTCTGTATGTCTGTTGGTTAGCAATTTCCCTTCCACTCTGTAACTCTTGAAACCCTTGAAGGATTTCAAAGAAACCTGACACAAATATTCACCTCATCGAAACGACATGCAAAGCGCATATTTCGGATGGCTCACTTCAAGGTCAAGGTCACACTTAGGAGTCAAAGGTCATATGACTTTGTTTTGTGTGTATATTGCTGTGCATTTGCGTCGATTGCAGTGCTCTTGTTTTTATTTGGCAGATCCTTCTTTTGTTGACTTACAATATTTTTTTAAAATTACTTCCCTTTTATGTTACTATAAATAGCTTATTTAGTAACTTTTTTTATTATTGGCCATAGGGAAAAACCGAGACCACTTTTCTGTGGTACAACATGGATGGTACCTCCAATTTTAGGTGTATTTTGACATATCTGTACCTTGCAAGATTTTTTTTTCTTTTTGGTTAAATTCTTCCCTTTGTTGTTCCTGTCCTTTGGACTTTGATGTTTTTTCTGAGGACTTAGATTTATTTTTAATTTCTTCTCTTTGTTGTTCCTGTCCTTTGGGCTTCATCAGTCAAAATTTTGCTCCTATCCTCCTCTGATGTAATCCTTCGGGCATGAAACTACTGGCCTGATTTGAAAATAATTTTATTTGAAGTAACTTTAAGAAAATTTCAACTATATTTTCTCATAATTCTTTTGATTGATCTTGATTATGATTTTTTGACCTTCTTGTCCTTAAGTGCAATGATAACAGGTGAGCGATATAGGGCCATTTTGGCCCTCTTGTTTTTTTTCTTTTTTTGTCTATAGCTATCATATAACCAGAGACATAGATAACAATTGTTATCTATGTCACTGATATAACTTTAAAAGGAGCAACACTGGACCTCTCCTCTGTTTCTTTTTTAAAAGAAGCCTACTTGTTATACCAGATTTCATCAACAGCTTGGAAACTACATTTCGGACTACTTCTTATGTAACGCTGCGTAGTCACTTCCTGATTGGTGTAATCAGTCCTGAAATATACCAAACACTCGATATACCTCAAATAGTGCGTTGTTGTGGATTTATGGCCGCTATGTTTGATCTTCAGTAAAATTTCGTTTTAAAAACATATTCTGAGTCAAGAAATGATTTAGAGAAAAAGAATGATTACGTTTTTGGATATCTTTGCTATGCTCTTAATTCAGGGTGAAAATAAATTCAAAAATGAGGACTAGTGTACGACTTATACAATTGATCAACCTACATTCCAAGATATACATTTGAGGTAAGATACTGAATTGAAGTGTGTGTTTAACAAGATTTAGCTTACCAAAAGGTTCCTTGTAGCGCATATTAAATATTCTTTTTAAGGGATCTGTTTTTAGCATCCTGTTACAGATGTCTAAAACAATAATGAAAAATATGTTTTGTTAGTTTACGTGCATTCTTATCTAGATCTATTTAAAAACATTTAAAGTTATTTCGCACAAACATATATTTTAACTTATAATAATAATCAAACACCTTCTACTTAAATATTATATCAGCAGACAATAAATAATAAAGACCATCATTCTATCAAAATTTCGGTAATCTTCCCTAGTGGAGTGGCACAGATCGGAATTTGGCCGTATGTTAGCCTCTTTGTAAATTTAAAGTTTCACATAGCAATACATGGACAGAAAAGTGCTGCCAAACGCCTTGCTTAAATGCATCGCATGATTGATACTTCCAGCTCCAGAACGAAATACGACCATCTGGGACGGTAGAAAATGAAACCAAGCAGAATAATAGCAGACGATATTTTTGACGGGAGTCTATTTTTAGATGGTGCTTACTCATTTAAATAATCTCCATTCTTCATTATGAAAAGTTAGATTTAGGAGTTATATGATTTTAACTATATTATTGTTTCTTGAAGACCTGTTATTACGTAGTTGTATTTCACTAAACTTTAGTCTAAAGATTGGCTTAAAGATGCGTAAATACACCCTGGCAAAGAGGCTATTTGTAATGAATATGCATGAGTCCAAGATGGCGGCGCCCTACTGGAATTCGGATGCCTTTGATGATACCCTTGTACCCATTACCTGCCCAGTCAAGTGTGACATGTTCACCATAAGTGTTCCTTCCCTTGAGAAGGAACAAGAGAAGGAACAATAATTTTTTGTTGCGAGTGAGTTGTTTTAATTATGAATGCAAAACTATAGATAGTTTAGTGTATTTTACATTGACATTTATTTTTAATGATAGTGACACTTAAAATTGACACACTTTTACTGACGCCAAATTATTAAAGAAACCTGTACAAAGACATCACAGATGAACGTTGGCTTGTGAGTATATTGATGCACATGTTCGAACAATTGGTATCGTTTTGATGATATTTTCTACAAAAAGAAATTGGATTAAGAGAGAGAGAGAGAGAGAGAGATTAGTACAATAAATTAACGGTTAACTTTCTTTCTTTTTTTTTTGGGGGGGGGGGGGGGGGAAAGGGCGAAGGAGGGAATGAATCATGTTTAAACGTTGCCTAACAAGTAATACACATTGTATATGGTATAGGCAACATGATGTTTAACGTATGAAGAAGATGTATAGAGAAAATATATAGCTGATCTGACTGAAACTCTCGGAATGACAAAAGGTAGACGAAATAAGTTTAAAAATGTTTCTAAACAAAATTAGCAGGTATACGAAAGAAGAAATATTGAAGATATGTTACCACAAGAGAGTGATGTAAATGATCATTTAATGTGCCAACTGGAAAGTCTTATCAGTCATATTTATAAAGTCACGGTCGTAGTATTTTTGATTTTAGATAAAGTTTCAACTGTGAAAATCACATTTGGTTAAACAAAATCAAGAGCAGACATATATTTCAGTTCTTGATAGCGCAAATCTTTGTTATTCATTATACGATTACACAAAAAGACAACCGAAAATATCATTAGAATGATCCATTGTTCGAGACCAATAACCTGCAGAGACACAACGGAGCGAGTCTAAAGTTTCACAAGATCAAGTTGCTAGATAGATAAAGTTAATTAGTTAAGACAATACCCGGAATAATAAAAAAGGAGGAATATTTTGTCTAATATATCCATGTAACCGCACGGAGTTAAATATCTCGAGATAAATTTAATGAATTGATAAATATTTTGGACAACTTACTACATGTCCTAAAAAAAGAAAAAAAAACATGATCACAGAAATTTGGTGTCTAGTTTGAATAACATACTAAGCGGGACAGCTTAAGCCTAGCTGGATAAAAATCGATAATGCAACGATCGTTATCGTCAGTCAATTTTACTTAAACTTCCGAGATTAAGGTATTTCCGCAAATTGAAATTAGAAATCCATGTGAAAAATCAGGACCCTCAAAACAGCTTTCAAAACGCAAGGACACAAAAAATATATGATAAAAATTGAAAAGATATATCTGTAGGTAAACTTGCGAGCATGAAAGCTACGCTGAACCCTATCTCCACAGTGCTTTGGAAGAAAATGAGTGAACATTTTTGGTGCAAAATTTCGGTATCGTATGCAACCTAAATTGTTATAAAACATTTATTTTCAAATCAAAGAAATGCCAAAATAGTGCATACGAGCGTTACTTTTTCAAGAAAATGTCGTTAAATATTCTAATGCGCAAAACACGTGCACAGTTTTTCTAAAATATTTCGCCGCCATGTTTATTTCAAGGAATAAAATATATGATTGTTCTTTTACCTGAGATTCCTTACTGAAATATGTATGTCTCCTTATTCATGGTTAGAGATATCCATTTAGTATAGTTTTTCACTGTCCGATCTCCTTAATCTGTTACCGATCCTTCACATTTAAAGAATAAACGCAATGTGTAATGATAGTTTTTCGCTTTACACACCTCCCTTGGACAAGAAAGACGTTTCACTTAAAATTTGTAAGCATCCGCTGACAAAATATTACTGAAAGATCGAAACTTTTTCTAAAATAAAGTTGAATTTCAATCATTTTCAAAAACTGGAAATATTACACATTGTGTTGATTGTATAAATAAAACAAAAAATCCCCAAAATAAAGCATTTTAGATCTTTTCCGGGAACTATACGTTTCAGCCGAACAACGCATTTCAAGATGACACAAAACTGATTTCTCTTCGTAAACAATGTCAAAGTTCACCTGAGGAACATTGCTGAAAAAGTAAAAGTGCTTAATTGTTTCAGTTTTACGTCCTGTAGAAAATAATCAACTTTCAACTTTAAATGCATAGATGTTCTATAATTATTCCAATATAAAAAACCGTCCGATCTTTTCCGTGAGAAATAAAACGAAGCAAATTTAACTATTTGTTTACACTTCAACCATGTGAAATTAAAGGCATGTATTATCACGAGACTCCCGTGCATTTTGAACCTCGTGGTGAATAAACTGAATTTACTTTAAGGTATGGTGTCTCAGTTGAGCCAGTTATTTGTTATTTCAGAGAACATACATTAAAGAAGTGTTAATGAGATTATGCATGTGTACGAATATTCACTAGTCTATGCCTACTTTATATTAACGACGACAGAAAACAAGTGTGCATTCGGCAAATAGCAAGTCTATCATATTCAGGTGTATACTGAACAGTGATCACAATGTTCGTAATTTTCAGATAAAGAACTCGTTATCCTTGGTTTCGTAGACAGTCTTAGTACTGGACCGCTGTTTCTGCTAGGCCTAAGACCACAGTTATTTTTACTATATGTTTTATATAGGCACTGGACACTATAACAATTTTGCATGCATTCCAACCCCTATAAAAATACCTGAACTCAACAGAACTATTCAAGAGAAAAAATTCCAGCCACAGTAAACATTGGGTTGACCGGCTCTTTTTTCCACCATTTTGAACCAAATCACATGCGTATGAAGAATACTCTCTAGATGGCCGCAAACAGGCAAAACAGGCCCTATCAAAAAGTCATGTTATGCATATTCTGACATTCTCATTCTGTCAAATTGTACATGTACCTTCTATTTCATATCTCCTCTTTTAAATCATGCCATTTTTTGCAGGTCTTTCACTCAAAAAATCACCAATATTCACCATCAAACAGAGGAACTATTTTCCGCGTAACCACTTCCTTATACTTCCGTATTGGCAAATAACTGTGGTCTTGTGCCTATGCTGTCAACACAGCAGTAATGTAAAGTCAATGTCCATTTATATGCCGGAATTTCAATGCACATTTATTATCAGTTTAAATCTATGAAAATGTGAAAAAATATCATTGTTTAACGAAGAACCAAGATGCAGAAAAGTTACTTTTGAGATATTGCTGATTTTAATCATCAGGTTTTCGCGTGAGAAGTTCAACTGATTGCATTTTGTAAAATGTTTCGTAGTTATCTACAATTGTATATAAATTGTATTACCTCCTAACATATTTGGCTGTACATTTTTTCTGCGATTTATTCTCACTGTGTTTTCAAAAAACATGCTGCATTATTCTCATATTGTTTAAAAAGTCGATAGATCAAAATTGGTTAGTTTACGAGGCATGAAACATCTAATAAGGAATCACTGTACACATCGAACTTGCCCCGGACCAGTATGCGGAAATACTGTGGCCTAATGGTTCAAGATTGTCTAAAAATATATGCATATATCGTGATAAAGCAAATATTTCGATTGTTTTTATAATTTATAAATATACAATCACGTATGAGCGAGAAAGTTAGGTTAAGTAATTTCGGTAGTTGGAAGTGCCGAAAATTCCATTTCCATCAAATTTTCCGTGAGATAAGCAGCGCGTAAGTACATAAATTCCACTATAATAAATTAAACCTTTCTTATACTTGACAATCCTTGAAAAGAATTTCGGATCGTTGCCAAATCTTGTTCACATGAAGTTTGAGACTTGTCTTACAATTTTAGGCAGTTTGGTACACCATACGTATAAAAGTCATTGTCCGCACATTGCACTACTTTTATGTATGCTGAAAATAGCAATATGTACAGATTTATTTTAGTTTTAATACATGAGGTGGTCAGATTTGAAAACAGATTTTGTAATAAGTTTAGTTCTATTCAGTAAGACAATTCTCCTATGCACTAATTGAAACTTTGAACTAACTTTTGCCATTCATGAATTTTTGATAAAGTATTTTGAAAGGATGTATAAATCTAACCAAAAATTTGGAAAAATACAGGTAAAATATCTTCTTTGTTTATTTCCAAATTTTAGTTTTACTTTTTATACAGCTACATTTAGTTCAGGTCTTGAAAACTGAGCTGTTTTTGTATTCTGGAACAGCTGCATTTGAAAGCTTTTGTTCACTATATTTTCACACTTCAAATGAAGGTCACACTAAATTCAAGATGGCGGAAGTACCTTAAGCGGGATTCATAAATCATCTTATCTACAAAATCGTTATTTATTGCCTTCAGGTAATAAATCTTTACACTACATAGCATTTATATTATCAGTAAATAAAACACGGGGTGTAATAGTCGCATGGTATTATTCATACGCAGTTTACTCTTGTTGGGATGTACATGATCAACAATTAGGTAAAATTTGCCGTCTTATCGGTAGAATTATCCCCCTTGAAATCACCTGGCTGTGCGATATCGATTTTTATCTGGTTGATATTTTCCAATAGAAACAAAGAAGGAAAAAAAGTTTGAACAAATATTGTTTTAATTAGAATGAACACACAATATTTATTATCCTATTGAAGTGTTCGTCATTCTTTTCTCTTTACAAAGATATAAAAATTATTTATCTAAAATGAAGAATTAATGCTTCCCTTGGCGATTAAAAACATCACTATCAGTCTATGTTTACGGCATATAGTTACTGAATAAATAAGCAAAAACCTGTGATACGTATCTTATTCTTTCCCCTGTAGCCACTTTATTCATAATTTGAGAATATTTATTATCCTATTGAAGTATTCTACAGACAATAAAGTTTTTATATATGTTTTTATTTTGAAATTATTTTAATGTCTTCTTGCTTCCCTAGACGTTTAAAAGTTGGTGATTTTTGTATTATTTCTTTATTTGCACGTGTCCGTGGTATTTCCGAACGCGTGCGGAAACGCACGAACTCGCCCGAAGTTTAGCTGCCGATGATACAGAAAGAGCTGATTGTTACAACAGAGTATTATTTTCAATTGGTAATTCTTACTGCATGCATCAATATAAAAGAGAGAGAGAGAGAGAGAGAGAGAGAGAGAGAGAGAGAGAGAGAGAGAGAGAAGAAGGGAAAGTCATAGTGCAATGTGAAAATGAGATTGTATCAAGCCTGTATTTTACTGACACATATACTGTACCACTGCGCATGACCACCGGAAGGCGATGGCACGATGGTGAAAATGCGATGGTACGATGGTGAAAACGCGATGGTACGAAGGTGATAACGCGATGGTACGATAATGAAAACGCGATGACACGATGATGAAAACGCGATGGTACGATCGTGCCATCGCACCATCGCGATTTCATCATCGTGCCATCGCGTTTTCACCATCGCACCGTCGCGATTTCATCATCGTGCCATCGCGTTTTCACCATCGTACCATCGTTGTTTCATCATCGCGCCATCGCGTTTTCGTCATCGTACCATCGTGCATTGCGGTTTAGTATTAAATAAAAAGTCACGATTGTCCAAACGGAACACCGTAATAAGCGGATTAAAAACACTTATATAGCTACGGGACGATGTGACATCAGCGAAGGAAGACTAGAGAGAAGTTTGAGATATAATAAAATTCAAAGTAAAATAATAAAGAAAATAAGTACTTAAAGGGCATATCATATCTTGCGTCTTTATTTACATATTTAGTAAGTAGTACCAGAAAGGTATATAGTCGTTCCAGGTAGTACTTAAAGGTCTTTTTAACCGTGAAAACAGTTCACTACGTAAGTGTGTAAGACAACATTATAATAATCATATCAAAATTTATTTAGCACTATACATTTTCACATCAGCACAAACAAAAACAATGTACGTATTTAATAACCATAAAAATAACTTCTTAGCATACTGAAAACATTGTATGTTAATATGTAGAGATAGTCCCTAAAATTTTAGATTATGAAAAGCAATTAAAAAAATGCTGGTTGCTGATATGTAACATTTAAGACAGAATATAATATTTAAGTCTTAATAATTTTGAAGCATATTATTTAAGATTTTCTGAAACTTCTTATTTAATTTCCATGTAGCCGCTCTTGCAGATAGTCCTACTTATTACATACTCATTTCTATTCCCCGTTAAGTTACACTGGAACCGGAAACGTCAATATTTTTCCATACACTGACGCCTGAATTTCATATCGGGTGCGTGACGTAATTCAGTGTGTGCACTATGTTTTTCTATTTAGTTCAGTATTGTCAGTCCTATTCAGGCTATTGAACATATTTATTATATTTACATAATATTTATACGTGTAGGTTATTATCTTTGCATCGGGAAATATGCACTCGTTCTTCAGCGGAAGAATATTGCGCTCCTAAAGTCGCGCAATATTCGCGCAATATTTCCACTGAAGAACTCGTGCACATTTCCCGATACAAAGCTAATAACCTATTGGCCAGTTTTTAGTTTAATCATATTTCATTGCTTATTAATATTTACATTTCTATTTATAGAATGTTGAGGTGTGCGTGATAAATAATACAGAAATTTATCATGTTATTAAAATAGAATGAAAATACACAATTGTGGTATGAGTTTTGTAATAATACCCAAAGCATATAGTGTCAATTGGACAATTTTTGTAATTTATATAAACTTATCTTTTATTTCATATAGTAATTTTGATGAACTGAACAAAATTTTATTGACATGTTTACAACATAATTTAAACAAAAAAGAACTATATTTTCACTAGCAGAGAAGAAATAAATAACATTTCAAATAACTTGTAACATTCTTGCTGAATTGAACAAAATTTAATTGGCATGTTTACAACATAGACTAAAACTAACTTTATTTTCTCTAACAAAGAAGAAACAAATAACATTTCAAATAATTTGGATCATGCCAACTGTATTAATTTACAAGGAATTTCTAAATTCATGTCAGGATGAATTGATACATTTATTATCATACTTAGTAAAAACTTAATAGGAGAATATTGAGCTCAGAACATGAAAAATGACTGTCCTAGATCCTTGGTCATTGATAGTATATTACCAAGGGTTTTGCATAATTTCATCTGTTGGGTCTGGTGACAAATGATCAAGCTCTTCAGTGTGTCTAAACATCTTGGCAGAGCCCTTCTCAGACAGTTTGTAAAAGATTCTGCCATCCATGGTCCAGAATGAATGTACTTTGTTTATTTTTTTGAGATCTGCTAATCTCTTTACAGTGTATTGTCTATTTCTAGTGAGATCCTCTGTGATGAAAACATTGAATGAGTTTGTTTTACATGTTTTCAGATTTGACTTTGACCTAAATACAGTATCTTTCTGCTTCCAACTCTGAACTTGCAAATAATTTGAAAGTTGCCTTGTGTTGTTTTTCTTTCCAATTACATGGCTTCTGTCTATATCATCACATGTAATGGTGGGATTTATTTTCATTTTTTGGCAAATGTCAATGATAATATCATCAGTGGTTGGAGTTGTTCCATCCTCATTGTTGTTGATTGGTACATTGTGGAACCTGATTGTGGATCTTCTTCCATACTGTTCCAAGTCATCATTTTTCATGTATAAATTATCAATATCATCTTTAACTGACTTCCGATCTTGCCTTAGCCTTCTGTTTTCAGTTTCTAGTGTTTTAATTCTACCTTTTTGTTCATCAATGGTTTCACTTTGACTGGATTGAACCATTTCAAGAGAGTTTATGCGGGCGTTCATTGAATCAGTTATTGGCTGGAGAATTCTTTCTACTATATTTGATAGGGCAGGGACCATAGCAGCAGTCAGAGCAGCAGTGACTTCTTCACTGGCAATTGCAGTTTTCACCAGGTCTGTCAGATTAATACTTTCTGGTTGAGGTTCCATATTATTCAAGTTAATAGTCTGAGATTCAGAACCCGGGGATTGTATTCTCGTTCTGGTCGGATCTGGTGCACCGACATGGTCCAGACCTGCCTGGGATGGGCTAACTGTATCGCCAATTGGACGTTTCACAGATGGTGTACCTTTTAGATCGTGATTTGACATATTCAATAACGTCCTCTACACAATAATCAATGTTTATTATGTATCTATTTGCTGAATGATGCTCCACTTATATAGAAATGCACAATTTTCGGATAGTGTAAACAAAGGATTTTCACGTCCATGCGCATATCAAGCTAATAGACCCGTTATAGTTTATGCACCTCTTATTTAATCGTTTGTATCTCTTTCAGCGTTTAGTCAGCTTCAGTTTTATAACATTTTCACCCATTTTTAGTTTAATTTAGGCAAAGCTAATATATTTTTTCCAACTGTTGAATTTTTGCTTACGCTGCCGCCATTTTTACCGGAAGTCCTCTGGCCAGTTTTTCAACTCTAGCACTAATAAAGGCTTAAACCAGTATTAGTTAAGCCATCGCTCAACCTTGTTTTCTAACGGATTTTTACTAATACTCGGCGGGTATATTTGCGATGTATTAGCTAAGCCGTGGTCACACACTATGAACATGTAGATACAGTCATCGGACCGTTTCGCTGTATTTTTACATATATAAAACGTGTTACTTTGGTGATTTACTACTTTCGCAAAAGAAATTCTCATAGAAATCATAGAAAAACACAAAGACACATTAAAACACAAAAGCACTAGCGCCCGTCTAATGAATGAAAAAGAAAAAAAATGCTGGGAAAAGGTGAATTTAATTCAAGATAAGACTACAAGCATTCCCATTTTTGCTCATTATCTTATTGTTTTCATTATTCCTAAATGTTCCACCTTTCATGTACAAAACACGTGCAATATGCACTTGTAATTAGGAATGCATTTGTAAATTTAAATTAATAGTATAGGTACTCAAACTGCACTTGCAAATGCATGAATTTCAAAATCCACACGTCATTGAAAGGAGACGTATATATACGTGCGTATCCATAGATATATATGTTCAACTACATATTTTTGCGTTACATGTAATTATAATTAATTACATGCACTTATATATTTATGCTTGCACATATATTTTGAAACGTGTACAAACGTAGCGAATTTAGTAAAGCTAAAATTGAAGAGTCGAACATGTTACATTTTTAGCTCGACTTTTCGAATAAAAAATAGCGCCGCCGTTGGTTTAATTTTTTTTTTATAAAGTAAAACATCTCTAATACTAGCTTTACTGAGACGAAATCTATTCAAAAGTCCAAATCGTCGTACATAACGAAAGGGTTTGTTCAGTCCCGTACCATTCCCTCCCTCCTAACATTTCTGCTTTAACTTCATGCTGGAAATTTAAATCCATGTCTAAATATTCCGCCTCCATCTTTTCTTAAACCACCTATGCCACAGGTTTAAAATTACAATAGAAAGATAAGCCATTGCTGACACCGCTCAAAGTAGAAAAATCCAATCGAAAAGTTTAACTTTTGTCGAGCCCCGTTATTCACGTGCTGACTTAAGCGTTTTAAATATATCCGACACGGCTTAAGTCGGAGCTTAAGCCTTTACTTAATAGTTGAAAAAACTGACCATTTAACTATCAAGTCATTGATGAATATTTAATCCCCAGTTGTACATGGATTATAGGCCGCGAGCCAAGACCCCACATTTAAGAAATTGGTACCAATAAGACTGGCAAAAAGTTTAATGGCCAGTTTTTCAACTCTAGCACTAAGAAAGGCTAAAACTAGTATTAGTTAAGCCATAGCTCAACCTTGTTTTCTAACGGATTTTTATTAATACTCGGCGGGTATATTTGCGATGTATTAGCTAAGCCTTGGTCACACACTATGAACATGTAGATACAGTCATCGGACCGTTACGCTGTATTTTTACATATATAAAACGTGTTACTTTGGTGGTTTACTACTTTTGAAAAAGAAATTCTCATAGAAAAATACAAAGACACATTAAAACATAAAAGCACTAGCGCCTGTCTAATTAATGAAAAAATATTTGCTGGGAAAATGTGAATTTAATTCAAGGTAAGACTACAAGCATTCCTATGTTTGTTCACTGTCTTATTGTTTTCATTATTCCTAAATGTTCCACCTTCCATGTACAAAACACGTGCAAAATGCACTTGTAATTAGGAATGCATTTGTAAATTTAAATTAATAGTATAGATACTCAGACTGCACTGACTTTCAAAATCCACATGTCATTGAAAGGAGACGTATATATGTAGACGTGCGTATCCATATATATATATATATATATATATATATATATATATATATATATATATATATATATATATATATATGTTCAACTACATATTTTTGCGTTACATGTAATTATAATTAATTACATGCACTTATATATTTATGCTTGCACATATATTTTGAAACGTGTACAAACGTACCGAATTTAGTAAAGTTAAAATTGAAGAGTTGAAGCTGTTACATTTTTAGCTCGACTTTTCGAATAAAAATAGAGCGTTTGCACTCACCCTAGCGTCAGCGTCGGCGTCGCCGTTGGTTTAAGTTTTTATTTAAAGATAAAAAATCTCTAATACTAGCTTTACCGAAACAAAATCTATCCAAAAGTCCAAATCGCCGTACATAACGAAAGGGTTTGCTCAGTCCCGTATTATTCCCTCCCTCCTCAACATTTCTGCTTTAACTTCATGCTGGAAATTTAAATCCATGTCTAAATATTCCGCCTCCATCTTTTCTTAAACCACCTATGCCCCAGGTTTAAAATAACAATAGAAAGATAAGCCATTGCTGACACCGCTCAAAGTAGAAAAATCCAATGGAAGGTTTAACTTTTGTCGAGCCCCGTTATTCACGTGCTGACTTAAGCGTTGTAAATATATCGACACGGCTTAATTCGGAGCTTAAGTCTTTACTTAATAGTTGAAAAACTGGCCATTAGTGTTTTTTTGGATAAATACATGTCTGTAGTCTTTGAAAAAGTTTGGGGAAGCCTCTCTATGGCACAGCTTAGTGACCGAGTTTTATGTGTTTCTATGACAACCATAATTTTGTTAAAATATTTAGAAAAATATCTGTCATATTTTGGATGTAAAAATTCTATATAATTTTGTAAAGATTAGGTATATTATCATATATCACTTACGTAGATGCAAAAAGCTCTTGCAAAGTAAAAATGTCAAGTAGAGTCAAAATGTTACACATTTTTTATAATTTACGTGACTAAACATATAACGTTACTTATACAATGGATATTGCGTTTGAAGTTTATGTTCAAAGCAATGTTTTAATTTTCTGCTGTACTTAAATTGTTTTATTTTATAATAATTTACTTCATTACATCCCATCAACAAAATTGCATGAGTAAACAAATACTTAATACCTTTTAATTGATATAATTTACGCGACAATTATTTATTAAAGAAATAAACATATTACTGCATAATCATTTTAATAATATTTCTTCATAACAGTAACTGTGGCGATTTTATAGTTCCCTGAAGTATTTTTATACTTTGTATATAAAACATATTTTTAATATATATTATACTCTTAGAGTAATGGATTCTTCAATGTAACTTACATAAAATACGTTACGAAAATATCAAATGTCACATTTTTATGTAATCTTGCCAATTCTATTAAAATGGAATTTTAGAACTTTTGAAGTAGTTTTTATCCTTTAATGAATTCAGTTATCATTATGAAACATCATCTTCATATTCCGTTACAAAATGATATGAACAATAAACTCAATATAACAATCAGTCTTTTTCTATAGAAAATTTGTTTCACATTAACCTTGTTAAGTACAAGTTTATAGATATAACTAGCATTTAAAGATTCAAAATTAATATTTATAGACCAAAACTGTTTGCAAAGATTTGCACATAGCAATTAATCAAAGCAGTGCGTTACCATGAAGTGAATTATGGAAACTGAGCTGGATATGTTACATATTTGATATTTTACGTTACTATTGCACAAAATTGGCACTGTTTTCATTTAATATTCAAAGTTGTATATGAACTGTTTATTTTACAGAAATAAGCCTAATCTTTTGACATGAATAAAATTGTATCATCTGAAAGAACTGCTTTTGATACCCTTCATTATTATGATCTACATGATATTTATTTGTTTTGAGAAAAAAAAAAAACATTTCGCATATGATTAATATGTACCCTACTTAAAAGTAGCAGAAATAAAAACTATAACTATTTTATTTACCTTTTACATTTTCTGATTTGTGTACAAAAAGAACATTTATAAGCATATGTAAATATCCATAGTTACGAATCCAAAAAAAACCGTAGCTTCTTTTACAATACGTTACCAATCGGTAATATATACATTGTCCATCTATTTTAAACAACTAAAACTTATCAACTTTTATTAATTGTCAAAATTTAATATAAAAAATGTTTTGTTCTTTTTTAAACAGAAAATCAGAAAATCGTTTTGTTTACAGAAAAGAGTGTTTGACATATATCGCATCAAATATACATCTATAGATATACTTGCTGACCTTAAAGTAAAAAATGAACACTGAAACCTAGCTAAGTTTGTTTCGGTAATAACATGCTTTTTCCTCACATGTATTCTTGTTGTAAGAGATGTTGCCAAAATACATACGGTTTGTGGATATCTATAAACTAGCTATGTGTCCACAGGATACTGGTG